>NC_141618.1:10152551-10382551 GCF_047967505.1 Dipteris shenzhenensis | reverse complement strand
TTGCCCAAGAACTGTGGAAGGAAACAAAGGCAAGATTAGCAAGAATGAATGTGCAAGATCAATTGGAAAACTGCCTTACTGGGAGACAAGACAAAGCATAATGACTTAACCCATCAGATGCTACAAGTGATTAGAGCCCTAGTATTAGATACCATTTGGAAGCATAGGAATGATATTGTATTCCACAGAGCACCTAGATCTAGGATCCCGATGGAAAAAAGCTTCGAGGAAGTGCGCGCACTCACTGCCCTTTTTGGAAAAAAAAATGAAGCTTGTAATACCTTGTCAAGGCTGTGGGTTTAAAGCTAATACCTCCACACTGGAAGGTGAATTGTAAGTATTTCTCTCCTTTAATACATTAAACTTTACTGCAGAAAAAAAAAAACAACTACTCGAAAATAAACAAGGTGTAGTTTTGGTGGTTGGAGGTTGTCATTGTGTGGACACGTGGTGTTTTGGCTAGACATGTGTTGGTTGCCGATTGGTTGTTGCATGACTTGGGTGAAGTGTAAGTAGTCCTTAGCTTTTGTGCTTGGCTCTTGGTTTGAGGCGTTTCGTGGGTCTGGCATTCCATCTTTGTTCGATGATGTCGATGCTCTGTTAGTTGCCAAGGTGGATCTTGTGGTTTCAGATGCTTTGTAAGGTGGTTTGGTTGTTTGTTTGAGCGAGGAGGAGGATGTTTCAATGGACAAGGGTGTATTTTCGGGTTCGGGAGCTGCTGCATGCGCGGTTGATGAGGATTTTCGAGATCGTGGAGGTGCGGATGTGAGTTTTTCCACGTGTTTTTTGTGGATTCAGTGTTTGATTTTGTGTTTTTTAGGTTGTTTGAATTGTTTCCAAGTACTGCGAAGGTGGGTAGTGGTGGTGTAGTGTCTGCTATTGGGAGGGTTTGGATGTATGTGTTTCAATCAAGGAACTTGATTTGAGGTCTTTTGGTGATCTGTTGAGCCGGTGTGTGAAGATTTTTGAAAACCTCAAACTCGTCTGTACATATGTACATGTGTGATGTTCAACCTGTGTGTGTGCTTGTTGGCGTTCAATCAGATTTTGTGTGAGCAACTTTCGAGCACTTCATGGTATCCAGGGACGGGATGGTGTTCATCATATGTGGATGGTCAGTGGGCAATCAAATGCTAAACGACTGGTGGCATGCATTTGTGTGCACATAGTCAATGAATATGGTGCTAAGTGCTTCTAGCATGCATTGGTGTGTTAAAGAAGGGGATTTTGGGCATCCATGACCTTGGTGTAAAGTTTGAAGGAAGGTGGAAGAGTGGTAAAAAGCATGGGATGACGTGGCTATAATCAAAAAAGGTATCCATGCAGGTGGCTACGTGAGGACGAGGCGAGGAGGTTCTGGATGGCGAGGTGGCGACTGCAAGAAGCATGCCAGAGGAAGGATATCGGGGTCCTGGGAGAGGAGCGGGAGTCTAGGAGCTACGTGAGGAGGGGCTCCTCTGGAAAGAAGAGAGGAGCAGGAGAGGCTCGTGTGGAGGAGAGGACACGTGAGCTGAGGAGGGGCTGTTGCCTGTCGAGGGGATTGCGACGACTACAAGAGGGAGCCTGTGAGTTCGTGAAGGGTGGTGGACACCCAAAGGATCTCAGACGACAGGGAGAGCACCGGAAGCGATGGGAGCTTCGTGAGCTCTGGAGCAAGGGAGAGGGTAGCTGTGGCGATGCGATTGCACGCTGCATGCTTCTGGAGGGAAGCCAAGAATGTACGTGGGAGAAGGAGCTTGGAGAGCAGAGAATATGACAATGCTGTAGGCCGGAGGTTCGTCAAGGGATCTGTTGCTTCGGGGAGCCTCTAAAGTTCAGAGGCCGTAGACAGGGAGAGGTCGTAATGGTGGAAGCAGTTGTGAGCTGGAAAAGGGATCGTAGGCTCGTAGCACAGGAGGTGGTGAGCTCAGAGGCAACGAGGAGATAGTCGGGGTGATATGTGAGTCAGGGAGTATCTTGCGAGACGTGGGCTAGAGTGCATGGAGTCCATGAGGCCGTGATGACGGGAATTCTGCTTGCTGGCCATCTTCACGTAACAGGTGAGGAGGAGGAGAGCCATAAGCGGGGAGCTTCGTGAGCGCTGTGAAGGCGGCAAAAAGAGAGCTGCTGTGAAGAAGACGACAAAGGTGGAGCTCCATGGTGACAAGCTAAATGGTACAGTCAGCGCTTACTGAAGTCTTGTGAAGACTTGGCTGTGAAATCGTTACTGTGTGGGCTGGGAGGATCACAGACGACGGGAGTTTAGTCGTGCATACACTGTGAATAGGAGGCTAACATAGTGTGAAAGCCATAGTCTCATGTGTGCTCTATGAGAAAAAGAAGTCGCAGAGTAGCTTTCGTCATGTGAGGGGAGAAAGCCAACGAAGGAAAGTGGTCCTTGTAGAGATGTAATCTGTGCATGAAGGAGAGAGCGATCGAAAAGGAATAGGATGCTGCCATAGTAGAGATTGTGAGACATGGGCTGACCGCGTCTCTATCTGTGGAGGCCCGTGATAAGTTGGAGATTCCATTTCTAGCTTGGCAAGTGATGAACACTAATCCATAGCATGGGTTGGCTAAGCATAATGGCCAGTTTTTTTGTTGCAAGCTGAGTAGACAGTATGTTTTAGAAGATGAGTGCCAGTTTACATCGCCATTGCTTTGGGACATGGATGGACATAGAGCTTGGGTTGTGCATCTTGGTTGTGTGTTTGAGGGACTGAACCTCAAGGGGTGCCTTGATGACACATCTTAGAGGAGGAGCCCTGGTTGGTCATAAGGCTTCATCAATTGCTTGTGAACTATGATGCGGGAGCTTGACTCACCTCAACCTCAAAGAATTTTGAGGGGAGCTTGTGGATTGCAAACAGCTTGTATATGAGATGTGTGAAGGCCTTATGTGGTTGTGCATGGCAAATAGTTGTGGTTGTGGTGTATGCTCACAGAGATGAAATTATGTTTCATGGGTCATTTATGTGTTTACTGAACTTGATTTCAGTTAGTAAGAGAGCTTGTCTTGAGCTGTGTAATTCACTGGGTTCTTTCTGCGTTTCTTAGCTTCCAGTGGAAATGTGACCAGAGTGTGACGTGTGTCCGAAGATGTGAAGAGACAATGATGTTGAATGGATGCCTTTTGCCTTGTGAATGCGTTGTCTGGGTGTTTTAAACGTGGATGAGGGTGGCTGTGAAGGCGGGTTAGGCTCTACTCTTTTTGTCCATCCACGTTTTGGTGCCTCCACGGAGGAAGTTCACTTCAGTTTACAAGATTGGAGGAGCAGGTGTTCTGAGATGTGTTGCAAGCAATGGGGAGAAATCCACACATGAGAGTGATACAGTGTGAGTGGTGTGGAAAATGTGGTCACAGGAAGGACAGATGTATTGAAGTCCAGCTACGTGTGATCCGACTCCGAGCTAGAGTGCAGAGAGCTTTGAAAGTGCTTGCCCGTAGGAAAAAGAATGCTCTTCGGATGCAGAGTGAGCTTCTTCAGTAGTGTATTTGTTTTGTTGCCTTCCAGTTTTGTTGTGGTTGAGAAAGCCAGGGTGTGTGACAGTTGAAAGATTGTGAGGATGGCAGAGGACTTTCCAGAGTTTTGGGGGATGCCATATGAGAATGCAGTGAGATTCTTGGAAAAGATGGAATTTACAGCACTGATGAAGGATAGGGCAACCCCTCAGATTCTGTTTCAGATCTTGAATTATTGTTTGCAGGGAGATGCAAAAGCATGGTTGCAGACTCAGATGGCTACCTTCAGGACTACTCATCCTCAACAGCAAAATCCGGAGTATACAGTGGTGAGAGCAGCTTTTCTTGCACGGTTTGCACAATCTAGGAGCCCTAATGAAGTATGGAAGGAGTTGTGCAAAATTCAGCAAAGGGATGGTCAGGATGTGGATCAGTATCTGATAGAGTTTGGTAGACTGTGGAGTCTATGGTGTGAGGCTTTGATTCCTGAAGTACCCCCGCAAATGATAAAGAGAGACCGGTTTGTGGCTGGTCTGGAGCCTTCACTCCGTTTAAAGGTGGAGCTGAAGAATATTGATAGTTTTGAGGATGCAGTCAGAGTGGCTAGAGAGAAAGAGTGGAAGGTCAAGAGACTGAGGCAACTTGGTATGCAAGAGGAGCCTAAAAACCTGGTCAGTAGGCCAGAAATGATCAAGGCATATGTAGAGAGAGAGCCGGTGTCTATTCCTATGCAGGATGATTCCCTGAGAAAGGAATTGCATGAAGCTGTGGAACTGATGAAAACATTCAGCCTAAATTGGGTGGAGACTGCAGGGAGAAGCAGAGGTCAAAATAACAGGAGAGTTGCTATGGATGGAGGAGAAGGAAGTTCAGCTGATGCAAGGAGAGAACCAGATTATGTGATGAGCTGTCGACTGGAATTGGAAGAGGAACTTGAGGAGACAGTCACAGATGAAGAGATAGATCTTTTACGTGAGACAGAGGAAGAGAGCATCTCATCAGAGGAAGAGAGTCAGTGGTCTTCACTAATGAAGAAGCCGGATGTTGATGATGAAAGGGAGCTGGAAATCAATACACTTATGAGTGGAGGCTTGTCAGTTGCTATGGAAGAGGGTGTTGCTCAACCAATTCTGTGTGAGGTGGTAGAAGAGATCCCGAGAGAAGGGGTTGCTACCATAGATGGCGGAGAGGTTGAGAGCCCATTAAAGGCAGCTAAGGCTAAGTCTGTGTGTGTAGATGATGATCATGCTCCAGTGTTGTGTGGTGATGATGTGCATATGATGGCTGAATGCAATCAGTTTGTGGTTGACACTGTGATTGTGCATGCCGAAGGGGTTGAGATTTCAGGTTCAACAAGTGAGGAAGAGAGGTGTGAAATTAGTAGTGAAGATGAGAGCTCAATCATGTGTGACAGTGATGAAACTGATGTGGCTATTACTGATAAAGTAAAAGACCTACAGACAGCAAGTGTTGATTGTGTGCATGCAAATTGTGATGAGTATGATGAGGTTAAGATTCAGTGTTTACAAGATGATGGTGATTCAGAGGATGAGATGGATTGTGTTCTTGATGATGCACTGGATGATATGTTAGCATCGATCTCTTCAAAAGAGAATGAAAACACCAGTATGCATGTTGAGAAGGACAACAGTGATAGTGTGATTGATGATCAGCTGGATGCTTTACTTGATGATACCCTCATGGATTTTGCATGTGTGGTGGGCAATGACAAGAAAGAGTATGCTGCTATGTTTGAGCATTCTTCAGGTGGAAGAGATGTTTGTTTGCTCCTGAGTGATCTTGATAATTCATGTGATGGGATGAGTTTTGCAGCTTCAAAGGTTGAGACAATAGGGTATGCTGAGAAGTCCCTAATCACAGATTATGAGCTGGTTGTGCCCGTGAGATTTGTGTGTGAGGTTGTGACCTCAAAAGATGTAGCTCATGTGAAGATGAGCAAGACTCATGATATAAGTGTGACGGCTGATAGCCAGTGGAGTTGTGTAATATCTTGGCAGGATAAGATATGGGATCCTGGAGGCTTATATGGAAGGAGCTGGTGGCTACATCAAATTGCTGTATTGTTGATTCCATTTGATCCAGGAGGATGGTGGATTATGCATATCTGGCAGTGGAGGGTTCAAAGTTATCCTTTTGATCCGGGAGGAGAAAAGCAGAGGCATAGAGCACAAGCTTGCTTTGTTTTTGATCCAGGTGGTTTGCTAATGTTTTTTCTTTAGCTGCTGGACATGAATGTCACAGCAGAAGAGAAGGGGTTGCTAAAGGTGTGTGAAGATTTTTGAAAACCTCAAACTCGTCTGTACATATGTACATGTGTGATGTTCAACCTGTGTGTGTGCTTGTTGGCGTTCAATCAGATTTTGTGTGAGCAACTTTCGAGCACTTCATGGTATCCAGGGACGGGATGGTGTTCATCATATGTGGATGGTCAGTGGGCAATCAAATGCTAAACGACTGGTGGCATGCATTTGTGTGCACATAGTCAATGAATATGGTGCTAAGTGCTTCTAGCATGCATTGGTGTGTTAAAGAAGGGGATTTTGGGCATCCATGACCTTGGTGTAAAGTTTGAAGGAAGGTGGAAGAGTGGTAAAAAGCATGGGATGACGTGGCTATAATCAAAAAAGGTATCCATGCAGGTGGCTACGTGAGGACGAGGCGAGGAGGTTCTGGATGGCGAGGTGGCGACTGCAAGAAGCATGCCAGAGGAAGGATATCGGGGTCCTGGGAGAGGAGCGGGAGTCTAGGAGCTACGTGAGGAGGGGCTCCTCTGGAAAGAAGAGAGGAGCAGGAGAGGCTCGTGTGGAGGAGAGGACACGTGAGCTGAGGAGGGGCTGTTGCCTGTCGAGGGGATTGCGACGACTACAAGAGGGAGCCTGTGAGTTCGTGAAGGGTGGTGGACACCCAAAGGATCTCAGACGACAGGGAGAGCACCGGAAGCGATGGGAGCTTCGTGAGCTCTGGAGCAAGGGAGAGGGTAGCTGTGGCGATGCGATTGCACGCTGCATGCTTCTGGAGGGAAGCCAAGAATGTACGTGGGAGAAGGAGCTTGGAGAGCAGAGAATATGACAATGCTGTAGGCCGGAGGTTCGTCAAGGGATCTGTTGCTTCGGGGAGCCTCTAAAGTTCAGAGGCCGTAGACAGGGAGAGGTCGTAATGGTGGAAGCAGTTGTGAGCTGGAAAAGGGATCGTAGGCTCGTAGCACAGGAGGTGGTGAGCTCAGAGGCAACGAGGAGATAGTCGGGGTGATATGTGAGTCAGGGAGTATCTTGCGAGACGTGGGCTAGAGTGCATGGAGTCCATGAGGCCGTGATGACGGGAATTCTGCTTGCTGGCCATCTTCACGTAACAGGTGAGGAGGAGGAGAGCCATAAGCGGGGAGCTTCGTGAGCGCTGTGAAGGCGGCAAAAAGAGAGCTGCTGTGAAGAAGACGACAAAGGTGGAGCTCCATGGTGACAAGCTAAATGGTACAGTCAGCGCTTACTGAAGTCTTGTGAAGACTTGGCTGTGAAATCGTTACTGTGTGGGCTGGGAGGATCACAGACGACGGGAGTTTAGTCGTGCATACACTGTGAATAGGAGGCTAACATAGTGTGAAAGCCATAGTCTCATGTGTGCTCTATGAGAAAAAGAAGTCGCAGAGTAGCTTTCGTCATGTGAGGGGAGAAAGCCAACGAAGGAAAGTGGTCCTTGTAGAGATGTAATCTGTGCATGAAGGAGAGAGCGATCGAAAAGGAATAGGATGCTGCCATAGTAGAGATTGTGAGACATGGGCTGACCGCGTCTCTATCTGTGGAGGCCCGTGATAAGTTGGAGATTCCATTTCTAGCTTGGCAAGTGATGAACACTAATCCATAGCATGGGTTGGCTAAGCATAATGGCCAGTTTTTTTGTTGCAAGCTGAGTAGACACAGTATGTTTTAGAAGATGAGTGCCAGTTTACATCGCCATTGCTTTGGGACATGGATGGACATAGAGCTTGGGTTGTGCATCTTGGTTGTGTGTTTGAGGGACTGAACCTCAAGGGGTGCCTTGATGACACATCTTAGAGGAGGAGCCCTGGTTGGTCATAAGGCTTCATCAATTGCTTGTGAACTATGATGCGGGAGCTTGACTCACCTCAACCTCAAAGAATTTTGAGGGGAGCTTGTGGATTGCAAACAGCTTGTATATGAGATGTGTGAAGGCCTTATGTGGTTGTGCATGGCAAATAGTTGTGGTTGTGGTGTATGCTCACAGAGATGAAATTATGTTTCATGGGTCATTTATGTGTTTACTGAACTTGATTTCAGTTAGTAAGAGAGCTTGTCTTGAGCTGTGTAATTCACTGGGTTCTTTCTGAGTTTCTTAGCTTCCAGTGGAAATGTGACCAGAGTGTGACGTGTGTCCGAAGATGTGAAGAGACAATGATGTTGAATGGATGCCTTTTGCCTTGTGAATGCGTTGTCTGGGTGTTTTAAACGTGGATGAGGGTGGCTGTGAAGGCGGGTTAGGCTCTACTCTTTTTGTCCATCCACCGGTTTATACTCCAAGTTTGCAAGAAAAAAGATGAAGGTGGTTTGTATCCTCCTACGACTTTGGTGGCTCTATTTAAGGCGTTTAATAGGATCATTCGACGTATCAAGATTCTTGTGTTGTTATGACTGAAATTGTGGATGTTCCCTTTGACATTTTTAAGAATCCTTTATTTGCTAAAGCTCGTTCATCTCTTACGAGTGCCATGAATCGTTTAATGAAGGTGGATGGTTTGGAAGCTACAAAGAAAAGTGAGGTAGTGGGATTGAAGGATGAGCAACTCATTTTGAATGATGTCGACTTTCCTTGTTTCCGTCCTCGTGGGCTGCAGAGGCGTTTGCATTCTCTCTGTTGCTTCATTTTGCTGTCAGAGGCGGAATGAGCTGTATTCGATACAGCGTGGTCAATTTGTTCGAGGATGTGATGCAATTGGGCAGTTTCTTCAGTAAGTTTGAAGTTTGTATGGTGTTCCTTGCTGGGTTTATTTGTTTTTGGCCTGCCCTCTGGGTAGCCTTAGCAATGCTTCAAATTTGGCAGAGCAAAAATTAGGCATTTTTAGAATTTTTGGAAGTGCATTTTTCCTATTGGACAGTATGTTGACTCTTCTTCATTGGACTTGAATGCAAACTTGAAATTGGTTGACTCACTCTCTCTCTACACACCATCTCCACCTTTTCTCCCTCCCCCCCTTCTCTCTCTCTCTCTCTGTCTCTCTCTCTCTCTCTCCCCCCCCTTTATCTCCTGGAGTCTTCCTCCACACTATTTCCTTCTTGTTTGTTTTTTTGATCTTGGTCAGGCCTTATAAATGATTAAATATCATTCACCTTGTTGTGAATGGTTTGTGATTTTGTTTATTGGTTTTGCAAGTAAGAAGGGGGGGGGATAGAGAGAGAGAGAGAGAGAGAGAGAGAGAGAGTCAACGACTTTAAAGTCTGCATTTAATGAAAAGAAGCTAAGTATCAACATATTGTCCAATAAGACATCAAGAAAGAGGTCATCAAATCTACACACTGGTTTAGAGGCCAATGCAACACTTGGTTGAGCTTCTCGCTCCTCTCTGAGATGTCGTTGCCACCCACATCTGTAACCATACTCATCACTAGGAAAAGCAATCTTAAAGGTGGCAGGAAAAATGCACTTCCAAAAATTCTAAAAATACTTAATTTTATGCTTTGCCTAATTTGAAACGTTTGTAACAGTGCGTTCTCGCGTCGGCAAATATGCCAAGTTTGCATCATCGCCCCAGGATCCACTCTACCACGAATTGGCATATCCTAACCCCGGGGCATTTAGAGGTTCTTCTTCTAAAACAAGCAAGTGCAAATCCATCAGCAACAGCGAATGACGCTGGCCTGGCCTGGCGCAGCATGGGGACCAGGGGGTTGGCATATATCTGCCAAGGTTGGCCAAAAAGCTGCGTTTATTTCAGCAACAACCCTCCGAGGCTTTTTGGGGAGCTAGCTACCCTCATCTACCCTCCATATTGAACCACCAAACTTGCTTGTTGCTCGGAGAAGCAACAGGCATGGCGATCCGTGAGCTGCTACCGCCGCAAGGATTCTCGGAGGAGTCCGGCTCTGCTCCTTTCACGCTGCGGATGCTGCTCAAGTTGGCGAAGAAGTCCAACGCCTTCTGCCGCCGGAAGGACGGAACGTTGAACCGCAGGCTCTCCGATTTCAGTGAGCGGAAAGTGCACGCGAGCGAGGTACCGCATCACGGAGTGTCGACGAAGGACGTGGTGATCGATGAGGGGAAGGGGGTGTGGGTGAGGGTATTTCTCCCGTGCGAGCAGGAGGATGCAGTGGTAATAGGGAAGAAGCCTGTGGTGTTGCATTTCCATGGAGGAGGCTTTGCGATGCTATCCGCGAACTTCTACCTGTATGACGTATTCTGCAGGAGGCTATGCAGGAAGAGCAATACGGTAGTGATCTCTGTAAACTACAGGAGGGCGCCGGAGCATCGCCATCCTGCTGCGTACGAGGATTGCTTGATGGCGCTGGAGTGGGTGCGAAGCATGGGCCATGGCGTACTCCCTAGTGATGAGGAGATGGATGTGGGTCGCGTGTTCCTGGTGGGAGACAGCGCCGGAGCCAACATAGCTCACCACATTGCTTGCAAAGCAGCAGCTGCCGCACAGGACCTCCTCCCCCTCTCCATCGCCGGAACCGCCCTCCTCTTCCCATTCTTCGGTGGCCAACAACGCACGCCCTCCGAGCTCCGCCTCGCAAACGCACCGCTCGTCTCCCTCGACAACTCGGACTGGTGCTGGAAAGCTTTCCTCCCCGCTAACTCCACCCGAGACCACCCCTCTTGCAATGTCTTCGGCCCCCTTGCCCCCGACCTCTCACCCTTACCCCTTCCCCCGTCCCTGGTTGCCATTGCCGAGTATGACCCTCTCAAGGACTGGCAGCTCCGCTACGCCCAGGGTCTGCACCGAGTTGGGAAACAGGTCCGCCTTCTCTACTACAAAGGCGGGGTACATTCGTTCCACCTCTTCCACTCGTACAAGCTATCGTCTCAAATTCTGTCCGATTTGAAAGATTTCATCTCTTCGCTTGCATAGAACTTCATCAAGACGGCATCAGTGAAATCATCAGGGTTTCCAAGGCTCCGTCTCCATCACACCTGTAATGGCAGCAAAAAAACCCACCTTTCCCCTTGCTGAAAATGGATTCTTGCTTCCGCTAGGCATATGACTTGATGCGTATGCATTAGAATTGAAAGGCCTCCGCCACGAGTTTGGCTCAGTTATGTTCAACTGTCACCCAAATACGAGTTTTATATATTTTATATATTTTTTAATTCTTGAGAACATATGTATGAAATTGCTATACTTTTTTGTTTTGTTTTGAGAGCTTTGGTGTATGCATTAAAGGGAGTTCTCACCCTACCAAAAACATTTGGCCAACTACAAGGGGTAGAGTACCCATGGCTTATGTTGCATGCAAGACGATTACATTTGAACAATAGCTTCAACTAACACCATAGTACTTAACTTCTTAACCCAATCAAGATGTTGGGAACTCCATTGAGATCACCCTCAAAGACCAATTTGTTTCTTGGCTATGATTCCAGCAGCTTGCATAAGCAATCAAATTGTTACTATTGTTAGCGTAGACCCCTCAACATCTCCCAAGAATATTGCCCTCCACTTACAATGGCAATCATCAAACTTGTTCTCCTGATTGCATCTTCCATCTCTTTTAAATCACTCCAACCGCTTGACATTCAAAAAAAGACATCTCACCCTTTCCTCTAGCCTCTTACAAAAGGGATCAAGCGGGTTAACATATATCGACTTGGCATACTTACCTCAAGTTAACATTTATCGACTTGGCAAACTTACCTCTCATTGGGTTTTGAGCATAATCACCCACGATAAAAAATTTGCCTTGCCTACCTTGCGCATCTTCCAAACACACTAACTTGCTCTTCCACTTATAATTACTACAGCTTAGATTCCACTTTGAATTAACTTTGCAATCAATGATTTCCATGCGACCAAACAGCTATACATAGCCTTAAGCCGTGAACTTCGTCAATACCTTGCTTCCCAATGTCCACTACTTCAGTCTCGAATTCTTGGACACAAACAAGTTAGTAGGCCAATCTTACATCTCCATATCTCATTAAAAGTGCCAATTCCCTTGGAAATGGATTCAATCTAAATTGCACATTAATAGATTCACTCGATTTCCAACTTGTTGCAACAAGATCCCACAACATTTCCCATGTCCTCAACCTTTTCTTTTTGCATGGTCTAAACTCTATGGATGTCAAGATGCGTTAGACTCTTCTGCTCTTTAAACATTGCCTTGCTCCACCAACCAAACTCACATCCCTCCTAAGCCCCGCTCTCTCGTAGGTATAAGCCAAATGTCTTCCAAGCATCACCTAGCCTTGAAATTAGATCTAAGCCAAAGATCTTCAGAGGAAAGCAGATAATCTATCGTACCAATCCATATGCTATCAAGAGCACACTTGTTTTCCTTTACCCATCTCTATGAATAACTTAGTAATCGCAACCCAGGGTACCTGACATTCAATGAGTTTATGGAGCCATTTGGTTATCAAAGAGACATTCCAAAGGCCAACATCATGAATGTCAAGGTCGTGTCTGTCCTTTGAAGTGTTAAGGCCCTCCCAAAGGGATCTAATGCATTCTTGTTCTATCACGTTTCCCACCTCTCCCAACAACACTTTTTGAGATTTCATATTGAGCCACAATGCACATAAATAGTAGTAGTTGTTGAGACATGATGAATTATCAGAGATCTAGCATACTAGCCTAAACACTCCCCTTGCCAATGATGATGAAGCATCTCCTTCAACTTACCCCTAAACTAATCAAAATGTTTCTTCAACATAAGGCCCAATCTAAGAGGCACGCCTATATATCTTACAATTTCTCCCCTCCCAAATCCACCCATCATCTGGTATAGCACCTCCCTCAGCTTGTTCACTTTTTCTTGCTCTTTCACTGACATAACCATGATGTCATCAACAAATAATTGGATACTAAATTGTTTCCTTGAGTACAATGCAACTCATAAATTCACCCTCTTAAGCCCGCTTCCTGATAAGGGAGATCAGTGGGATCATACTTAAAGTAAACAGGAGCAAGATAATAGGAAATATTTCCTCACCTACCTGCATAAGTCTATTATCCACCACCCCTCCATTTAAATAGAAGCAACTGAAGCATTAGCAAACAACATCTCCACCATGCACACAAATGCATACCCAAATCCCCAATGTATCATCAATTTGCAAATGTGCTCCCACAGTTGTCATATGCTTTGTCCAAATCAAACATGAATAAAGATGCATCTTTGCCTTGTAGCACAATCATATTCCAAAGTTGTTTTCAAAGATATCCCTGCCCCTTATGAATCCGTTTTGTTCTGTATCAACAACCAACATGCAAACATCTTAAATTCTCAAAGCCATGGCTTTAGCTAGAACCTTATATGACGTGTTCAACATGGGGATTGGATGCCAATCACCCACTTTCAACCTATTTTTTGCATTTGAGAAGAAGATTCATTCAACCCAGCATTTTACTACTTCGAACAATGAGTGTTTCTCTACCAATGCATTGGCAATCTCCACAAACTCCTATTTGATCAATTCCCAAAAGCAATGAAAAACTCCATAATAAGTTCATACAGACTAGAGGGACCTTCTTTCTCCATAGAGGTAAGGAATTCCATAGCTCTTTCTCGGAGAGTGCCCTAGCAAGCCCCAATTGTTACACCTTGAAAACTCTACCTTTTACACCAAAGAGCACCCCCTACATTTTTCTAGACCATTCTACATCCGCCACTACTAGGGCACCCGTGATATCTCTAAGTTTCCTTTTCAAAACATCAGCTATGTGCCAAATTTTTTATATTATATTCCCTTACTTGCATTTCCAGTCAACATAGTCACAAACATTAATGACAAAGTCCCATTCTAGATCATGTGACTTATATTTTTCTCCATGTGCATGTGCAATACCTCTTTGAGAGGATTGTGACACCTGCATAAATCCTCTCCCTGTATCTTGGTTGACATATCATAGGTTGGATCAAGCATTAGGGTAGTGCCCATTTCGGCATTTAGATCCTCTTCTGCAACTCCTTGTTCAACCCTGGGAACATTATCAGGCATATGAACACTGGCATGGGCATGACTTGATGCATCCATAGTTTGCCTAGTCACAACTCGTCTTGAAGGTTGTGGATGAGCATTTCTAGTTTTAGGAAATTTTGATTGTGCATTCATAGTCTCAACACCTTCCCTGTTTTTGCTCAAATCATTGCCATCTCGTCTCCCCCTCCTCTCCATGCCTTAACTTAAGACTCCTCTCTAACAATCGCATTCATTGGCACTCATGATCGTGGTCCACAAGTTCCCCTAAATGCAAGGAGTCAGAGTATAGACCACCCTCAGAAACACACAACAAACACTCGCATCCACTAGCACTCGCATTCATGGTCTGTGATTTCTCCAAAACGCAAGGAATCGGAGTAGCGAGCCATACAAGTATAATGAATGCTGACTCACCCTCCCCCACGCAGCCTCACCACTATTTAGATCCAGATCGTGGTTCACCTCCTTTCCCAACTTACCAAAGGGTTTATCGAGATATGAACCACAATCAGATCAAATAACGATCCTATATTGCCCTTTTCACCAATATATAGTGTCGGGATGCTTGGGAAACTATGAACCTGCAACCAACAATACCATCGGTACTTAAGCTACTATTGGCACTAATATGAAAAAAATTGTCAGTAATATAGCATTACCACCGATTATAATACCAGTGGTAATGGTAACCATTGATATTATACATATTACCGCCGGTAATATACATATTATCACCGATTACGTGAATACTATTGACAGTAGTTTTAGCCGATTTCTTGATGATTTTTTTCGGTAAGTAACGTGATCACGTTGTTTTCATGCTACTTTAAAGCATAATTAATGAACATTAATAACCCATTAATGCAAACATGACAATGTGAACGTAATCCTAGTTCAAGACATATAATTGAAAAATAATAAACGGACCCATCCTCTACAAGCAACACAACTTTTGAGTTCTCTCATCATACATCTTACGCTCTTCTTATGAACATAGGAAGGCCGATGGAGAATCCTAAAATGAGATAGGATACAACATTTCTTGATCAAAAGCCTAGTATAGTATGCAATAGCCGTCTCCATGACCATGGCCACAAGCTATTTATGAATGTCGCTCGGTCTTTTAGTGAACTTTGAAGCATGGCTTAGAACTTTATAGGCTTTGTCGACTTTGTAGATGTTTAGTGGTTAAGTTGCTCATCCTAGGGTTTTAGGTTTTATCATGTTGATAGCCCTCTTGCATCTCATTCTCGCAATCTCAATTTAGCTCAACTCCAAGTTTTTGAGCTTTCTCCATCTCCAAAATCTCACAATATGTTAGCGATGAGGAGCTGAGCGTAGTATAACCTCACACTTTCTTTGATCCACAGAGTAGTGGAGTAAACATTTGGTAGGTTGAAGAACAATTTGGGGAGGTTGTGGGGATTAAATTTTAGGAGGGGTTAAAGGTTACATGGTTTAGGGGGACCTGTAGCTTTTCCATACCTCTTAGGAGATGAAGTTGTGGCTCACTCTTGGATCTACGAGTGCTCTGATGCGCATGCGCGGGCCCTGCAGTTGAACAAGCAACCTAGCTCATTCTACTGTTAGCTCATCCGTAAGTTCTTGCTGTTCAAGCCTTGCCTTAAGTAGTGTCATTTGCCTAGTATGCTGTCTGAGCTTAGTGTTACGTGCTTCGAGGAATTCCAAGTCAAAATGCGTGGGATGGACAATAATTGAGCAAATGGAATCAGTGGTGGGGGAGGATACCGATAAAGAAGAAAAGAAATCGATATATCCAAATCTCATCACAAGGTGTTGTAGCTCCATGCTTGGTTTTTGAGAGACGACATCTGGACCCTAGTGGTTGCAAGGCACAAATAATGTGGTTTTGTAATGATGATGTCACACGCACATGGCACCCACATAATAACATCAATCATGTCCTTGAACTGCCAACCATATGGCCTCTTGACATTAGAACGAACATTACTGAAGTGGAGGCAAATATTTTAGAAGCTATTGGCTTTCGTTTGCAAAAATGAAAATCCCATAGGTTCTTGAAAACACAGCCTTCCCATCCCAAAAGGGTGAAATGCATCAAGTCACAATTTGCCTAAGAGGGTCCAAAATTTCAAATGCATTATGAAATCTTTAGGCTCCCCTCAACTAGAAGAAGGTGTACTTTACCTTTGGGTTTCAAAACAATTGCCAAACCTTGTCGTTTCTATCTTGTTTTACATTATTTTGTTATAAGTTGTCTTGTGGGGATTTGCCATACTTACGGAACTGGTAGTGGGACACGGGCGATAATTTCTCAAGTGTGTTGGTGCGGAAACATGACATGACCGTGAAGTGGTAGTCCGCTCCACGCGGACATGGCTAGTGCTTCCCAGGACGTGCCGGGCTGCCCAGACTTAGCTCTTCATTCGAAGGATATTGAACAGGTTCAGAAATATGAATGTAGAAGTATAACGGGAAGACAAATTTATCTAAAGGCGCACGGAGAACAGCTCGGGCACCTGAGTTTGGCCGTGGATCAATTGGATCGACAAGGCATTGCGTCTCTCTTAAGTGGGCGCATAGTTCTGTCTGAAGGCAAGCACGTCCATGCCCATATGATCAACGTCGGACTCGAACAGGACACTATTTTGACCAATCTCCTCCTCCGCATGTATGGTAAATGTGGAACTATACATGATGCTATTTGTTTCTTCAGAACGTTGCATCAGCACGACGTGGTATCTTGGAATACTATAATTGGCGCATCTGGCCAACACGGCCACGGGAATGAGGCACTTAAACTTTTCAGGCAAATGCAGCTAGAAAGTTTCCAGCCAGATATGATCACCTTCGTCACCATTCTCAAAGTATGTGCTAGCCTGACAGCCCTGACTGAGGGTGAAGCGATCCATGCCACCATTGTTAACGGTGGCTTTGAGTCCGACTTGATCATCGGCACTGCCCTTGTGGATATGTATGGCAAATGTGGGGCTGTGGAAGAGGCGAAAAATATGTTTGACAAAATTCTTCAACGTGATGTGGCTTCTTGGAATGCCGTGATCGGAGCATACTCCCAAATAGGGCTTGGCCAACCCGCCCCTGCACTTTTAAGACAAATGCAAGGCGAAGGTGTGGAACCAAACAGAGTAACGTTTATTAGCATTTTGAATGCATATACCAGCCTTGAGAGCCTAGCAGATGGTAAAGCAATCCATGCATGCGTTGTCGATAAAGGACTTGAATCAGACGTAGTCGTTGGTAATGCCCTTGTTACAATGTATGGAAAATGTGGGATTTTCGAGCGTGCACGTGCAATGTTTGACAAAATGCAGCAACACACTGTAGTGTCGTGGACAGCCTTAATCACAGAATATTCTCGCCAAGGGTACTATAAGGAAGCTCTGAAGCTCTTTTGTCAAATGCAGCAGGACAGTGCGAAGCCCAATAAGGTGACCCTTGTTGGTACTCTTTGTGCATGTGCTTCTCTTGCAGCCCTAAGAGAGGGCAAGGTGATCCATTCAAGCATTGGCCATAGTGGATTTGAATCAGACGTCATGGTAGGGACTTCTCTTGTTAATATGTACGGTAAATGTGGGGCTCTCAAAGATGCACATGCAGCATTCAAGAAAATATCTCAACCCAATGTTGTTTCCTGGAATGCCATGATTGCAGTCTATGCTCAACAAGGACATGGCAAGGAGGCAGTAGAAGCTTTTATGCAAATGCAGAACGATTGCGTCGAGCCAGACAAGATTACCTTTATAAACATCTTAAGTGCATGCGCTTGCTTTGGAGCCCTAGAGGAGGGTAAAAAAATTCATAAATGGATTATCAAGTTTGGATTTGAGTCATATGTTGTTGTCGGGAATGCCCTTGTTAACATGTATGGCAAGTGTGGGGCTTTGAAGCTTGCTAGTTGTATGTTTGACAAAATGCAGGAACATAATGTGGTCTCCTGGACAGCATTGATCACTGTCTACGCCCAACAAGGGCATGGCATAGAAACTCTAGAATTCTTCCAGCAAATGCAGCAGGAAGGTGTAAGGCCAAGCGAGACCACCTACTTGAGCCTTCTCTCTGCTTGCAGTCATGCAGGCCTGATAAACGAGGGTTTCTCTCTTTTTGTTTCAATGACCGAGAATGGAATGAAACCAACAGTGGAGCATTATGGGACCATGGTTGACCTTCTGGGACGAGCTGGGCTTCTATATGATGCAGAGGACTGTATTTACAAGATGCCATGTCAAGCTGATGCTTGTGTGTGGACAGCCTTGCTTGCTGCTTGCCAAAGGCATGGCGACATTGAACGAGCAAAACGAGCAGCTGAAAAGGTTGTTGGATTGGAGGCACATAATGCAGCACCATTTATCTTGCTGTCAGACATATATGCCCCAGATGAGAGCCAGAATGAGGCAGCATAAGTAAACAGATAACGGGGCATAGAAATGCAAGCAATGCAACTTAATTTAGGTTGAAAGCATGGTGCTTCAATTCTTTGCAGGTGAGACAATGCACACTAGGACAGCAGAATGTAGGCTGAGTTGGTTTGAACAAAGGAAGTATGAAATGAATTTTCCCTTGAAAGGTATGAAGGTCTTTACAGACCTTGAAAAGCACAATTTCGGTAAGTTATGGAGATGGGGTGTGTGTGTGACACAAAATCAATGCTGCATTATGTGGACTTGGAGTGAAATCAGAGCTAAACATTCAGGAACTAGCGATTTGTTATGGCTTAATAAACACACCCTCTTGAATACCTCTTCAAGTAAAGGAGTAAGTCTCAGTATGCTCTGACTGACACACTGCCAACCATACTTCCACTAGACTATATGGGGTTGTATGCCCTGGAATTATTGGGAGGGATGCCAGCCAAATTCATTTATGTAAACAAGGAATATGTTCTTTGTGTCCTTGAAACTTTAGCTCGATAGCCCAGAGAATTTGTGCTTTGAGAAGGATTGCGTCCTGCCAGGTAGTCGTGGATGCATTCAGTCCGTTCAAAGCATTAATTTTCTGTTATTAGGCAGATATGCATGCATGCTGGCACACATTGTGGGTTCTGAGGAATGGAATAACTAGGGGAAGCAGGGCTAAGTAGTGAAAAGGCTATCAACAATTTTGCAGGCGAGTTGCTGTGATGGTATGAGGATGACCTACAGAAGTCCAGATAGTGCCCTGATCACTTCTGTGCACGAACAGGTGGCAGGCATCACTGTTCGTGGGCAGCAAATAACAAGGTTGATTGCATCTCCATGGACTCCATCTCTTAGGTTAGAGAGAATGCAGTGGATGACTCAAAATATTGATGCCATGTGATAGATGGGTTAATGCTACCGGTATGGCATTTTTTGTATTACCTGCAAGTCACTTTCCTGAGCTCAGCCTCTGTCTGCTAGGACATTATGCCAACCATGCAATGAAGGTTGGTCCCTAAGGCAGATGGTGCTGAAGCAGCCTCGTGAGGTGCTTTTTATACAAGTGTTCACATTAGTGCTTTCGCAGAATGGGAGGTTGTTGGACTCTAGTAGCCTCCAATTGTGCAGAAGAAATGCCAGGTTTCCTGTTGCAAGGGCAGAGACTGCCAGCACATCCATGCAGCCTTGACAAGGTAATTACTAATTAGCCAGCAAGAAAGTGAATTTGAGATACCCTTGTGAGGGACATATGTCTCTTTGTGTTTGGTGACACTAGCAGCAAAAGTCTCCAAAGGAGGGCAAGTGGCTCACCAAGATGGATTCACATTGGTAGTTACAGTTGAGTGGGATGACTTTTCGCAGGACCCGGTCACCTCTGACCTTTAACCATGCCGCCAAGGCTGGCCTAAGGAGGTTTCAGCCTACATAAATGCCCTATTCCCTTATTATATACATAATCAGCTCTTCTGCCTTCAGCTCCAGCAGTACCTTAAAGAGCAGCAGCCTCTCCTCTAGCCTCCGTAGCCTCTGCTGCCAGCCAGCCATGAGAGCTCCAAGCCTCTCTACTCCCAGGTTCTTTATCAAGGCCCAGCCTTCAGCCTCTTCATTAAGGGACAATTACAGTCGTATTCTTTCAGCACTTTGTGATTGCCAAGGCCACAAGTAATTTTTGTAGTAGCTAGCATTACTCAAGACTTCGGCCATGGGCTAGTCTATGTCTATGGACACCGTGATTCTTATACATGTACGTCTCACTATCTCACATAGCGTCCAGGCTTCTGCACTCATCAGTGGATAGCACAGACAAGTTTGTGAGAGAGTGCATTAGTCCTTATGCACGCTACATTGTAACATGCCTGGGTACAGCAAAAGCATGTATCCTTTCATTTTTAGGTCATTATTTAATGTTTTAAGTTTTCCATACTTTCAGATAATTAGGGGTTTTGATCTGTAGGTCAACCAGACTGAAACTAGAGGTGCATCTAAGAAGATGGGGATAATTCGAGACCTATTGCCCAGTTGCTATGCTGAGTGAGTCCTTAAGCTAGGTGGGTTCACAATTAATTGAGCTAGGTTCCATGGATGAGTCTGAATGACCTGCCGAAACCAGCAGTCAATCACAATTCCACTTACAAGTTTCTCCGAGCACCTAAACATATGAGTTGGAGGCTTGAAATCAACATTTGGTATCATCTATGCAAGCTACAAGTGTTCAAATGTCTACATATGATGGCATAGAGAAGAAAAAACAGGAATTACAGGTAAAGGTTCAAACTTTAGATGCTCAATTGGGAGAGAGCACTATAAATGCAATTCACTTACAGATGCAAAACACAGCTTTGAAGGATGAGATCAAGAAGTTAGAAAAAACATTATCATTCATGAAGGATACTCCAAAGATGCAAAACACAGCTTTGAAGGATGAGATCAAGAAAAAACATTATCATTCATGAAGGATACTCCAATGGGTCCAAGACTACATAAGATGATAGGATAGAGGAATCCCTGAGAAAATGTCTACCCTTTTATGGTTAACTTTACATAAGGGCAGTCTGGACCAACTGTAAAAGTCTCAGCATTGGTAAGGGAGATGGCACATGCAAATACTGTGTGAATACTAAGGAAGACATCTTTCATCTCTTCATAGCTTGCCCCAGAGCAAGAAAAGTTTGGAAATATGTGCAAGTAAGAATAGGAAACCTATAAATTGGAATTCTATTCTATTGGGGGAAGCTCTCAAAATACCTTATGCTACATGGACATACATCAGAGCTTGCTAAATATCTGGGATAGGACACATACATGAAAGTATGTGTGAGTCAATACTTAGGAATTGATTGCAAAGCAACAAAACCATAAGGTGACAAATGAGAGTAGGGATTATAGACTAATGCTATACATAAGCGAATCCCTCTCAATGATGTCTCCACATATAGACACTGTTTGACTATGCACAACTGCTTGTACACTTAGGTCATGCTTTTGTAGGGTGATTGAAGAATTAGGCTCTGGCCAAACCCATTTTCCTTTATTACTAGGTCCTTGGGAAAATTCTAGTCTTCTAGGTATGTTCTATAGAAAAGGGGTAGGGGCAATTTAGAGAAGGGGGTAGAACTAGCACGGACGGAGAGATATGAAGGGGGAAAGGAAATTGGAGCTGAAGGCATTGGGTAGGGGGGAGAGAAAGAAAGAAAGTCTATTAACGTCTATAAAAGACCAAAGGGTCTATGATGTTGAGTGCCGAGAGCAATGGAATGCAAGGAAGCAATGATAGCTGAAGGAACTGAGAGTACTTAATGAAGAAAGTCCATGAGGTGGCCTATATATGGCCCAAAGTCAATCAAAGAGTTGACCAACGAAGTCAACCTAAGTGTTGTCTAAAGTCCTAATTGGCCTACAAGGCCATACCAGGGCTAAGTGCTAACAACCCCCCCTCTATGTATGGCTGAAGTATCCTGATACATCTCAGGCATACTTGGATACTGTATCATGAACATATTCGTCCAAGATGGATATGGTAAACTATGATAGTAGAGGGAGATCAACATCACGTAATAAATGTTGCCAAGTGTAAGGCATGTCAAAAAGCCTCAAATTTGGGTCGTGGTAGAGCCTTCATGAAGCACTAATCGAATCATGGTCCTTGTTTTGACTTCAAGTATGCATATCTCTAATGCTCATTCTATATGCTATGAGGAACGAGTATCTTATCTTCGCTCTGTCATGGCTTCTAGTTCCATCTCTACAACATGATGGTATTTAACAAGCACCGAAATGGGGTTCCCATTGCATGGATCATCACTTCCTCTACTACGAAGGTGGACATTCAATGTTGCTCAACGGTTTTCTGAGACCGCATTCTTAAATCACAACAAGCCTTGAGACCCCAACGCCTTCATTGTGGATGATGCTTTTTCTGAGGTAGGTGCTTTAAGGTACATACAGTTTAATGACCTAATAGTTTCACATGCATCATTTTCATTAGATGCTTTTCACAATGCCATAATACATATTTCATTGCAGGCATTCTTTAGGTGTGGACATATGAGGATTACCAAAAAGCGAGCGGAGAAAAGCGAGCATCCCCAAATAAGCGAGCAAGATTAAATAGGCTTCAAGCGAGCGAGACTCTCATCCAGCATCTTATTCCTCTCGATATCATTGGAACAATTGATGTGATCATAAGCAAATTAAACATATTCCAACAATGAAGGCATGCCTGAAACTCACAAATAACTTCTCTTTCATCCCCATACTATCAATTTAAGTCATCGTGGAGAGGTAGAGGCACAACAATACATAAAATTTGCGATAAAAAAAGCAAACACTACTCATTGAACATCCACACAACAAGATAATGATAGATCACAAGGTAGAATATATGACTGAAAATATGTAAACATGATCATGTGCTACATATACATATCATGTCTTTTATGCTTGCAGAAGATCATCCATACATTCGATCCAAAAACATGGAAACAAAACTAACTATGTCAAAAGAAAAAAAACACATTTTCATCATAAGGATTAATTTTGCTTAGTGAAAATACCTATGTAATCTGGACAATACCATGCTTTAAAAAACTTAGGGAGCCAAAAAAGGATTTTAGCCCTCCATACTTCTATTATGACCGGAACTAGAAATGAATGCATCTAACCACTATGTTGAGTGCTCATCTAGTATCCTGTAGACTATTATGTTAAACTCAATACGTGACCACAAACTCAAGCATAAGAGGAGCATGATTCAAGTGAAATAATTGGCAAAGACACTCTGTAACTAGTATCCTGCTGCATCTAACGGAAAATATGCATCAGGCATTAACAAGCTTCTATTTCCACCCCTATAAGTAAACTCGTATCTTGTAGTATGAAAAACTTTAAGGAAAACATTGCACTTAATGCATCAATTAAGCTAGTGACTACTCATCATGCACAATCGAACATTCATCAAGGAAAGTCTAGTCAAGCAAGTTGAAGCAAAAAACCAAATATCTATTCGGATCTATGCCGTGGTGTATCCGCCAACCATGAGTAGCAAAAGAACCTATGAAAAAAGCAAAATAGGGATTATGCCACTCTACCATGATCACTTCCATGCTACAAATAAGGGAATATATAGTCGTTTTAAGGTACTTTTAGGGTTCATTCCCAACCACTAAAAAGAGAGCCAATGCTATCTATTTGTATTCATAAAATCTTTATGAACATTATCATGTTCAATATAAGGATAGGAGCCAGCCCAATGGGTAGTCTTAAACAAATATAAATACTATTCGAATTTTAACCTTATGCAAAAGCTTTTTTTTTAACACAAAGTAAAACTTGATTATACATATAGATGGGAATCAGGTCACCATTGTAAGTATGTATTTAGTAATTAAGTTGAAAATGTTCCCTTAGAAAAATGAGAGAAAAATAGCTCAATCAACATAGTACCCATATTATATATCCAAATTTTACAAGATCTCATTCATACCATTAGATTGTTTTCATCACTTGTCATGAGTACTAACCTCAATTGGCATTATGTATTTGGGTCAAAATAGTTTTTAGTATAGGATATAATGGAGCAATACATTTATGTAATATCTAGTGATCATAGTTTCTAATATAGGATAAAATGGAGCATAGAGTAATGTTGTCATTCAAAAATGATATTATACCTTCCTTGACCATATACAAGTATCATGCATTCATAAAAAAAGTTAGTCATAAACTGCAATATAATGTGCCCATAATGCATGTACATTAAATCTTTACATGTTAGAATGTGAGAAAGGGAATAATTTAACTATGAAATCAGGGATCAATGTAGGAAATGGTCTTCTATGCACACACATATATGCTAAGGGTCCATCTAATACAATATTGGAAATTGATGTGAGTATAAGTGTATGCATCCATCGGTGATGTATATGAGTGTATGCATCCATTTGTGATGTAAATTGTTGTACTAATCCATGGTGCTTTACGACTTGAGTTGTTTGTAGTGCAATTAATCACAACAATGTTGTATTTTTTAAAAGAAAAATGCCATAAAAATTTCATGCTGCAAAACACACACAAAAAAATGGCATTTGTAGCATTAATCCACACATTTCCTACAAGCAATCTCCATCCCTCCCTTTCCTGCTTACTCTTTCGGCCACCTCCACCCTCTTGTTGCCCTTCAAGACTGCCTCTTGCCTCCTCACCTCCTTGCTTCCTCACCTCCTCACCTCCTTGCTTCTTTGCCTTCTCACCTCCTTGCATCATGCTTGTTGCTGGCAATTCCAAGGCTGTCCCTCCCCTCATTGACCAGCTCCTCTACTCCTCACGTCATCATTCTTCTCATTTTGGTGTCTCCAATGAATAGCTTGGGGGTCTTGTTTTTAAAGGGGGGAAGCATAAGAATGGTAACACCTTAATGCGCTGTCATTTTTCAAGCTTTTGCCACCCAAAAACAAGACCTGCAAAGCCCTTGCTTAAGCTTGAATGAGCCTCTTGATTTTGGGCATGTTAAGCCATTTTTGACCACTATACCCCCAAAATCAAGAGGCTCATTCAAGCTTAAGCAAGGGCTTTGCAAGCATTGCAAGTCCAGTAAATGAAATCAATCAGATTAGGAATTGGCAAACTCAATTTAGGAATGGTCAGAAATACTTTGTCTTTGAATAATGCCTTGGATCATGGGATGGGGTCCCATGAACCTACTGCCTATGATGACGAATGGTTCTCCCCTCGACTAAAGGTGACGTGTGTAGTAGTAAAAGGATAGCCCTCATGGAATTTCTAAGGGGTCTTGATTTTGGCCATGATTTGCACATTCTAGCACTTGAGCCATACATCAATTTCCAACACTTGAGGCATGTAGTGGCTTTGCCCACGCAATGTTTCCAGTTGCAATCCAAGCATCAAGCAATCTCATATTCTGTATCCAGAGACATCATGAGGGGTAGAGCCTCTTTTTGGTAGTCTCACTAGCAATATGTATTGAAAAAAAAATGTATTCAATTATTATATTCTTCCTTGCTATATGAATGCTCTTAATGCATCCAAATTGTAGAACTACTTCAATACTACTTCTTAGTTATATTGTATAATAACCTCCATATGTATGCTCGTGAGACAACAAAAAAGAGACCTGGCAACCCAAAAATGATAGCACATTGATGCGCTGCCATTTTTGGGCTACCAAGCCTCTTTTTTAATGTCTCCTGAACATAAGAACAAGCACTTGTGTTCCTTACCTTTCTTTCCAATGGGGGTCTTAATTTTGGGGGTGTATGCCAAAAATTGATAAACAACATTATTTGATGCATATAGTTTTATTAAATCGATAAAATAGGCATGAAACATCTAAATTGGCTCTTGCCATTTGATTTGATGTATGACATGACCCCATTTGGATTTGTAATTCCAAAGATACGGGGTCTTACTTTTAGGGCTTGAATGCCTAAAATAGGTAGCGTGTCAATGCGTTGCCTATTTCATACATTTAGGCCTCAAAAGTAGGACCCAATGTAGGACCAAATGAGGTCCTACTTTTGAGGCCTAAATGCATGAAATAGGCAGCACATTGACAAGCTACCTATTTCAAGAATTCAAGCCCTAAAAGTAGGACCCCGTATCTTTGGACTTACAAATCCCAATGGGATCATGTCCTATATCAAATCGAACAGCAAGAGCCAATTTAGATGGTTTTCATGCCTATTTTCTCCATCAATCAAAACTGTATGCATAAATATATACATCAAGATATGCATCAATATATGCATCAATATATACGTATGTATGTATGTATATAAATATATATATATATATATATATATATATATATATATATATATAGATACATACATACATACATACATACATGTGTGTACACACACACATACACACACACACACACACACACACACATATATATATACACATATAGATATGTATGCATGTATATACATACATACATATATGCTTACATACATACAGCAAAGTGGGGGTCTTGATTTTGGGGGGGCTATGCCAAAAATTGATAAACAACATTATTTGATG
Organism: Dipteris shenzhenensis; assembly: GCF_047967505.1. Classification (NCBI taxonomy): domain Eukaryota; kingdom Viridiplantae; phylum Streptophyta; class Polypodiopsida; order Gleicheniales; family Dipteridaceae; genus Dipteris; species Dipteris shenzhenensis. The sequence goes on along the minus strand of NC_141618.1, from coordinate 10,356,499 downwards.
AATATAGTTTTAGTTGATGGAGAAAATGGACATGAAAACCATCTAAATTGGATCTTGCCATTCGATTTTTTATATGATATGACCCCATTCGGATATGCAAGTCCAAAGATATGGGGTGCTACTTTTAGGGTCTGAATGCCTAAAATAGGCAACGCGTTAATGCGCTGCCTATTTCATGCATTTAGGCCTCAAAAGTAGGACCCCGTATCTTTGGACTTACAAATCCAAATGGGGTCATGTCATATATCAAATCAAACAGCAAGAGCCAATTTAGATGATTTTCATGTCCATTTTCTCCATATATCAAAATTGTATGCATCAATATATACATCAATATATACATATATGCATCAACATATACATATATGCATCAACATATACATACATACATATATATATATATATATATATATATATATATATATATATATATGTATGTATGTATGTATGTATGTATGTATGTATGTATGTATGTATGTATGTATGTATGTACATACAAACATCAAAAGTAAGACCCCATTGGTTTCCCATGTCATGCATTTTGTTGTCTCATGAGCATAAGAACAAGCACTTGTGTTCTTTACCTTTCTTTGCAATGGGGGTCTTGATTTTGGGGGGGTATGCCAAAAATAAGGAGGAAAATGAGGGAGTAGTCCAAATTGAGGCCTCTCAGTGGATATCAATAAACCACATGTGAGCCCCAAGACAAGGAGTAAAATGAGGGAGTAGTCCAAATTGAGGCCTCTCAGTGGAGTTGGATATCAAATAGTAACCTCATAGTAACTTTGAGTAGGATCCAAATGAAGACCCAAATTTAGCTCTAGAGCCTTATTATTGGTACATTGACATGGTGAAGCACACGGGCCGCCAAGAGGAATTGTAATATTGAGGGCATCATAGAGAACCCTTTTTTATCAAGAAAAGAAAATTCTAGATGAGTACATCACTTTCCTCAAAGGGGACCACCTCATAGCTACAGTGTAAAGCATGTCAAGGCATAGGGAAAGGTATACCATATACAATGCCGATTCTGAGTGGGCTTGTTGTGATTGTGACTGGTCTTGTAAAAGTAAATTTTGTAAGCACCAAGCAAAATTTTTTATTCTTTAGAAGCATTCCCTTGGAGACTATGGTAGTTGGGGCTCTATGGGGGCAATTTCATGGGGTTTGACAACCAAGGTTTGTGAATTGTTGTTCTCTTAATACTGTTTTTTTATTTTATTAGTAACATACTTTCAAACCTATATTAGGAGAATGCGAGTTTCGAGGAGAACAAGATAGTGGTTCAAGTGCACTACAAGAAGGTGTGAGCATTTCAGCTATAACCACTCTCGATGGTGGTCTTATGATAATGGAGAGACTTTGACATGTACTTGGGGAGTGCATGTCCATGATGGAAAACATAGCAGTACATATCTAAAAAATGAACATGTTTGAGGTTTGGGCATTACCAATTTGTGAAGTAATTGTGGTTTGCCATGTTGTATGATTGCTTAGTCTCAAGCCATAGCCATGCTAGCTTGAGATCTGATAAACTTGTAGGTGCTAAAGGCAAGGGTCCATCGCACTGCAAGACATGGTTCTGGGAACTCCATCCAAGGGCTAGGCCTTGTATAGAGAAACAAAGGCACTGGTCTACAAGCTCTATAACAACCATCATGGAAACCATGGCCCCTCCATCCCTAGTGCATGTTGGAGAGCTGAGACGCGATAAGAAAACCATGCATCAACACTTAAATGATAACTCTCATGGGTCCCCAATGTAGGAATACTTGAATGGTAGATACACTTAGTGTTTATACGCTTAAGCTCCATTGTCATTCTTGGTGGTTGTAATGTTTGTACGCATAAGACTAAGATGATTGTTATAACATTTAGATGCATACGCTTAATGTTTGTATGCTTAAGCTACATTGTCATTCTTGATGGTTATGCTATTTCATGTGTATTTTAAATGTTCATACACTTAAGCTCTATTATCATTCTTGGTGGTGTTAAAGTTTGTAGGTATAAGCTTAAGGTGATGGTTATAAGATTTATATGTGTATGCTTAATGTGTATACACTTAATCTCCATTGTCGTTCTTGATGGTTTTAATGTACATGCTCATATGTGCATATGGTCATAAGGGCATAAGAGAATGTGTATATGTGCATATTCTCAAATGTATGCATGTATAAGAGAATGTGCATATGTTATCTCTAATCATGATGACGATAAGAACATATATATGAACATGGTCCTATGAACATGAATGAATACTTATGCGCACAAGAATCTAAGCTTACGAACTTAAATTCTTAAGCACTAAAGACTCCTTATGCAAAAATTCATATAAACATGAACCTAAACATTTGAAATTTCAACATGAACATAAGTATACAACCCTATAAGCATTTAAAATTTCACATGTAAGCTATATAAATATCTAAATTTGAGCATAAGAACGTATACACATATAAATATAAACCAGTGCTTTTAACTATATAAACAAGACCATAATGACATATAAATTATAAGCATAAACTTGTCCTTACGCACAAAGACCTATACTCCTTATGCATAAAGACATATAAACAAAACCCTAAACATATGAAAAATTTCAACATGAACATAAGCATACAACCCTCCAAGCATTTAAATTTTTATAACATAAGCATGCAAAGGTATGACCATAAACATAGCACATGAATGGATAAGCATATACGTATATAAACATATAATCATACTTCCATATAAGCATATATGCACAAACATAAGTATATGGATGTAAACATAAGCACATGAATGTATAAGCATATATGTATACAAACATATCAGCATACTTACATGTACGGAATGACATAGTAGCATGTGCTTAGCAAAAGCAACTCTAGGAGTATGACATCCATTAACCCAATTGGGCTGAACATTATGTATGCGATGGGACACCTTGTAAATTGAGTTAGTACCACCTAGATCAAAGTAAGACTTAGAACCACTCTCGATTTTTGCATGTGGAGTTTGTCCCTACTTGTGTGCTCTGCGTGTCTCCTCATCAAGGATCTCAAGACTTAAGAGCTCCTCCTCATCATCAGAGTGCTCTATGATCATGCTAAGTTTGGCTATCCTATTATTCCTCATTTTGCATACCTCTCTTTGCTTGGTATTCCATTTCTCACCATAGTTAAAGCATAGATTTTCCCTCTATTGTCCATGATGGCCCTAGTATGTTGATCAATGTTTGATTTTTTTTGCTACAACATTAGACTTCCCTCTTGGATTTAAATAGGGATGCCTATAAGGCCTTGCATATGGCATTTGCTACCCGATGTTGTTGGGAATTCAGGGAACGGGGCTACTATAGTGTTGTAGTCATTCCAATCAAGCATCTTGGGTTTCTCTCAGCTCCAATGCAATCCCATGTGTGCTACTAGTAGCTTTCTTGTACATATTTGCATACTGGGGCTTGAATAGTCTGTAACCTTGATAGCTTGCTCAATTGATTAGGGATTGTGAGCTCTCACATCTGACGCCATGGAGGGATGCAAGTCCTAAATAAAATGCAACAACTTTCCCCTCTCAGATATGTCATGTGCAAAAAGGGAAAGCCTTCCAAATGCAAATACTCCTGAACCGTGTTGGTCTATGGTAATGCATAAAAATCTATGCAATACTAGTGAGAATACAAATGTGGTGACCATCAATCCTTAAATTATGCCCACACGGTTGGTTTTTATAGTTATCTAATGACATCTCATCACAATATCCAGTGATAGGGCATAATATGTGTGCAAAGCCTTGGACAACATATCATCAATTGTGAGATGCTATTCATAACCGACACCTATTGAAATGTGGAGCCTCCTGTTTGATGGGAGCATGAGCCCTTGGGTGTGAAGTCCTACAAATGCTTCTCAAAGTGCAAATATAACTTGGAGAGGAGTTTTCATACCAAAAGACTAACAAGAGGATTGAAATCTCTCACAATGTTGTGGACTGCCATGTGAATCCAAAGCAATTGTAAGAACATTGGTTGATGTAGTAAAAGAACCAAAACCCATTGGTTAGTACAAAGCAGATGGCTATGGAGGTCTGCAAGGATACAGAGAGCTATAAATTTGTTACGAGAATTGGAATTATCCCATTAATTTAATCCTTTAGTATTTAGTTTAGTGAGATCTAGCATTTTTATCACGCAGCTGATGCATGTGTGCCCGCTATTCCGTAGTGATGCATGTGTGCTCCTACATGGCTAGATATACGGTTGCGGCTGTATGAGTTTGTAGCATTGTGTCCACCACTTACACAATGATGGTATGTGTAGCATGTGTGCACCATCCATACAATTTTATTCATGTGTAGCATCAGAAACCGTAGCACGCATCAGATTCAGGACACTGCATACAAGAGCACAACGAACTTCGAAGCAGCAAAAGCGAACAGCGCAGAATAGATCAGAGAGTCAAAAACGTGCGGCAAAGAAAAAAAATCACAGCAAAAGAAGTCAGCTATATGCAGACAGGAAGCTTGCCAGCAGAAGCGAACAGCGCAGAACAGATCAGAGGCAGGAAAACGTGTGACGAAGAAAGAAAAATCGCAGCAAATGAAGTCAACCGTACGCAGACAGGTCGAAGCTTGCGGCGACCAACGCATAGTCCTTGGCCCTGGCACCGAAGGCACTGTTGGCTGCGTGCAAGGAAGCCTTGGGAGATTGCTCTTAAAATTTCCCGAGAGGTCCCCCATCCTGGTACTGTTCTAGCTCAACTTTGCTTAACAATTGGTGACTATCCACTAGATCAAGTCACTTTGTTGCTCTATTCTTTGAAGTTCCTAGTCATAAAGATATCCTTCAAGGCAAAAGTGCAAACAAGGGAGCAACCCAACGGATTTTGGAAAAGGAGAATCTCAAAAGCAAGTGTTCACAAGAGTAGGAGGTAGTCTACAAGTGCTATTTGGACATGAGCTTTGCTTTGTACCGCGTAACATGGATTCACTTGTTGGAATCGTGTGAGTTCGAGAGCCCATAGAGATACTATTCGACAAATAGCCACTTTCAAAGCTTGGAAACCGAATTGAGATAAGTCTTGTGTTTGTGTGTATTTCCTTTCATAATGATTTCTTCTTTGTACCGTGCACATACTTAACTATGTCTAGAAGGCGTATTCCATTAAAGATAGGTTATCTTGAAAATCTACATCATGATGAGGATGTGGAAGACGATCACCATCGATCAAGAAGAAGTTCAACACCGATGACACTTACTGAGGAAGAATGGCAAGAACGCTATCAGCATGAGAAGCAACAATGTCAAGAGATTGAAGATGCTCTATGCCAAGTGACAACAACTTGGAAGCCACCTATATCAATTGAGGATGAGGAACCTATGCATGCATCAGATTCACTGGATGCATGGAAACATCATGCACGGGACCTTGAGCAAGAACTTGAGTACATGTGCAACATGTGCGACACGCATAAAACCAATGAAGAACGCACAAATCGAGTGTTAAAAGAGATGACTGAAGTCACAAAGAAGTGTATGAAGGATAGAGATGATGAAAAAGTAAAAGCAACAAATCATCAGACACCAGTGATAGTGAGCGTGGAAGAAGCAAGATGAGACATCAAAGGAAGAAGAAGCGACATGTGAAGACTTCACTACGATGACATCATGACACTACTCCTTCACATGAGTCCAACGATGAAGACGTGGGAAAGGTTATTTTGAAAGCACTCAAGCTTCGTGATAAGAAGAAGTCTAGTAAGACTAATCGCAAAACTTTTTCTTTTCCAAAATATGATGGTAAAAGAGATGGACAAGCTTTACTTGCATGGATTAGTTCTTTCAATCAATACTTTTTAGGAGAATGGTACGAAGAGATTGAGAAGGTAAAACTTGCTGCAAGTCACATGACAAGCAGTGCACAATTATGGTGGAGTGTGGTTGCCGAAAGCACTCATATTCCAAAGACATGGGAAGCATTTAAAGATAAAATCAAGAAGTGCTTCCTACCTACACAATTTGAAGAGGATACTCGCAGGCAATGGCAAAGATTGAGGCAGTTGGATAATGAGAGTGTGGACGCATACACTGAGAGATATCTTTCCTCTCTACTGCAATTGCAAACAATTGAGAAAGTGTCTCGAACAGAGTAATGTCATACCTTTGTTGAGGGTATACACCCTACTATTCGTGCTGATGTATGTATGCTTCGATCATCTACAGCTTCTGATGCTATGGATTTGGCATTAGAGTCAGAAAAAAAGCTGGGAAGAAGCTTTGCTACTTACACCCGAGAACAGGCTTTAGCAAGATTTGGGAAGAAAGAGGAGAAATGGTGAAGATGAAGAAGAAGATGATGATGATGATGATGATGTGGCAGAAATGGCTCAAGGGGGATCAAAGGGCTCTGATACCATGTTGGTAAACTGAAAACAAAGCATGAAATGAGCACAAACTCAGATTTCTTGCTTATGGAATGAAGAAAGATGAGATCCTTAAGTAGGCACCTCTTACGTGATCACTGACATCACTGATGACCTCTGAGCTCCACAATCATCTCCTCAATCTGCTCCCAGATTCTCTCAATCATCCTATGTGGCTTCTATCACCACCTAACTGTGCTTATGGGCACCTAACTGTGCCTCTAGCACAACACATAGAAACCAAGGTGTGCCTGAGGCATACACCTTGAGATATCCCAACAAAGGTGACCTAGTCATGTTACGTATTTAGATTCGCAAACTTAAGAGTATTGAGACACACCTTGTAGTTAAGTTTGCCCCTAAATCCTATGGTCCCTTTAAAGTTTTGGAATGCATTAATGACAATGCCTATCGGCTCGAATTACCACCTGATTGGAAAATTCATAATTGTTTTCATGTGCACCTCCTGAAACCTTTCCATGGAGACCCACCAGTTTGACTTATTTTAGACAATGCACCGTTGCTTCAAGAAGAGACCCAGCTCTTAGAGCTAGACCAGATCATTGATCAACAAATCACTCAAACGAGACGTGGAGACTCGTATCCTATTTATCTTCTTACATTTAAGAACCACCCCATTGAGGATGCTAAGTGGATGCCCGAGCGATATTTTCACCAGTACCCTGATTTATTGACTACTTTTTTGTTGCACAATTGAGGGCAATTGCGATTTCAAGCAAGAGGGATGTTATGAGAATTGGAATTATCCCATTAATTTAATCCTTCATTATTTAGTTTAGTGAGATCTAGCATTTTTGTTGTGCAATTGATGCATGTGTGCTCGCTGTTCCATAGTGATGCATGTGTGCTCCTACATGGCTCGATATACAACTGCGATTGTATGAGAGTGTAGCATTGTGTGCACCACTCACACGATGATGGTATGTGTAGCATGTGTGCACCATCCGCACAATTTTATTCATGTGTAGCATCAGGTGCACCATGAGATGGTATGTGTCGCATGTGTGCACCATTCATCTGTGATTTATTGATTTCGTGTTGCTATAATACTGAAAGGTTGATTAATTGTGGTGATTAATTCCAAGGTTATATTATGCCTGAAATATCGCATTACTTTGGTTGTGTGAATCCAGGGGAAGAGTAATTAATCGAGCGATGGCATCTGGCAAGCATGATCCGCCATATTTTGGGCATGTAGGCGCAACTCCAGTGATGCAAGGAAGAATAAGGCTTATGCCTAATTTTTAATATTACAAAAGCTTATGTACATATTTGAATTTTGGAATATTAGTGGCTTGGCTAAGTGAATAAATTTAAATTAGAAAAAGCTTTATTTTTAGAAAAATCCAGCTATTCTAGAAGGTAGATGGGCTTTTTGTAAAAGGGTGCATGGAGGAAAGCACATAGGCTTTTGTATGATTTTTGCTCAAAAGCTTTTTAGAGGAATATACATAAATACATAGGAGGTGGAAGGAGAGCACCAGTCCTATAGGGGGAGATTGTACCCAGCATGCTTGTTCTATCTCTTTCGTTTGTGAGTTTTGAGAGTTTGTGCATATTTTCAAAGAGTGTTGCTGTGTTTTTCAAGGATTTGCAAGTTTCGGGAGCGTTTCCCGTCGCAAAATTGTAAGGTGGCCTCAAGTCCAACAAGGTGCTTGGAGGTATAGAGAATACACCCTCATTTCTAGTAGCTTGGAGAGGATGGGTGGTAGTAATAAGTCAAAAAATGGCATGATGATGGGTGCTTGGAGAGGATGGGTGCAACTTAGTGTAGCAACAATTCCAACTATGGCATGGTGATTAGTCAGTGCAGGTTGACATAGAGTAACAAGTTATAATAGAAGCTCAAACAATGCTCCCCAACCACTGGTGGTTCAAAAATGAGCTAAAGATGATAGTGGAAAGAGAGAGGAAAGAAAGGGACTAGGAGTTGAGGGCATGGGGGTATTATAGATAGATAGATAGAGAGAGAGAGAGAGAGAGAGAGAGAGAGAGAGAGAGAGGTATGAGTGTGGAGAGTAGGAGATAAGATTAGAGATCACATCAAAAGGCGAATGCATGAGTCATTGGTTTGGACTTGTGTAGTACATTCCATAATCCCCTCTAACTCTCACCAAAGTACTCTTACATTAGTCCATTTTCCCTCTTCATTACATGCTCTAGCTAAATTTCATGTGTATGGTTTATCCCTAATTGAACAGGATATTTAAAAAAAGCCTTAAAATTTTATTAAGGTGCTAATCAAACTTTAAAGACTAAATCTTACTAAAAATGGGGTTATGGGAGTTGGGATAACCCACAAGTGCAAATAACTTTGAGAAGGCTTGGAATCGATTTTTCAAAAACCACTATTTTGGGTCTCCTCTTTCCTATAATTGTGGATATTGTACATCTCTATCACTTTGGTACCAACAAAATTAGTAATATACCAGGAAGAATTTCCCAACTTTGATTCTTCCAATTCTAGGGTTATTTTTAAAATCAAAGCTATTTCAAGAAATAATGCAATAGGTGACATGCATTTGAAGACTCGGTCAAACTTCCATGTGTTAAGTCCAAAAGCTCCTAGTCACACTTGGTGACTCTCCCTTCCTTTCCCAATGTAGCCCCACCCTATGTGGCTCTCTCTCTTTCATCTTATAGATGCATGCCCTAGCTGCCCACCAAGCTCACCCTTGGAAAGCCAAATGCTCCATTGCCAAATTTGAGTGAGGTTGATTCAAATCCTAGAGCTGTAGTTCAATAGGTCTAGCTTCCCAAATTCTACATAAATAGCCAGATAGTGGTTGTACTCTCTTGTACTTGTTGCAAGTCATATGCTTAGTTTTAGCCACTCTTCCTATGTATCTAGTTTGAAATCATCAGTGAAAATCCTGTTCTTCATTCCATCTAATAGAAGAAAAGACTTTTTGAGCCACTATAGTCAAATGCTCTCTATAGCAGTTTGCTCCCCTTTTTTAGAGTATTAAGAGGAAATTTCTCTTTTGGATCTCAAACAAGTTGGATCTTCTTTCTAGTGTTGTATTCACATCAAGTAGGTGCTATTGGCCACTCTTGGTTTGTTTGCTCCTATTGATGCCTCTCCAAGGGCTACACTGCATAATCTAAGAGGTCTGTTAGAAACTTCCTTTGAAGTAGACCAAATAAGTCCTCTATGCTAGAGCTAGAGTGCCTTGGGATACTCAAATTATTTTGATTGCCCAAAAGGAAAGTCGTAATGTCACTGATCTAGATACACGGTGCAGGGCATTCCTTTGCAAGTATGTTGTCAAGGGAATTTTTCCAAGTCAAGATCAGTGGAAGGATTCTTTTTTACAATACATTAGGTCTTGTATTCCTTTAGATGATGAGTGGTAAGACAACTTTGGTTTTGTAGTTCTCATGATGCCTTCTTGACCATGCATAAGAGTTTCTCTTAGCTTTACGCGCTTCTTGTGGAGATCTCTCCCCAATTTTGTAGTATGAGATTGATAAAAAGCTAGTCGTATAAAATGATTCTATTTTGTACATTGACATTGGTAGACCTCTGCCACTAACTCCCACTCCTATGCCTTATATCTACTAACTTTAGCTCCCTTTGGACTTGGGTCTTCTAGTTCTGGATCTACTGAGGACTGTCAGGAGGGAGAAAAACTAAAGGCCTAGGGGGCCACTTACTAGTTCTACTATTTTTTTTGCTTGATCGTTCACGTTCTATGCAAGTCAACACAAAATGATAGATTAAAAAACATATGTAAAGGCTTTTTATGGTAATAACATGACTACCCCCTACAGTTTTTTGAACTATTGGATAGCGATTGGGATTGTGGATAATTAGTTTTATATAGTCAACGCACCTTTAATGCATGATTACTGGATATTGAGTTGTTATTATTGGTTGGTTATCGTTACACTTAAGATTTGGAAATTGGACCCATGGGACATCTTATAGAAGAACATTTTGAGGCTAGGCGCATTTGAGGTAAGCACACACTTGGATTGAAAGTGGTTTTTTAAGAAGTATAACGTATTTATTAATGTTTGAATCTTCAATTGTATTTTCAATTGCAGGTTAAGACAGAAGACCACCAAACTCTTGATTGGGTATTCCACCACACAAAAATACCTGCAATTATTAAAGGTCAAGTTCAAGGAGGGTATCTGCATATTGATGGCAAAGGTGATTTCCAGGCTAATTGGCATATGGTAGGCAACCTCAAGACCATCAAGTGTATGTTCAACATAAGCAAAGGAGGTAATTCAAAATCTCCATGCCTTTACTGCAAGGAGCCAGAATATGTCATGGATCCCAAATGGTGGAGGAAAGCACCTAATAGAGATAAGGTTGATCCAAATTTCAAAGCCATTCTTGATATCCCTTTGTGTAGTGTACATATATGCACATTACACACTTTATGTCGGATCATTGAGAAGCTAGTATTTTTGTACATTAGTTTTGCCCAGAAGCTTTGCTTTAAAAAGCATAAAAAGGAGGCACTTCAAGCAATCGAGAAAGTATTGTCAGATGTTGGTTTCCATGGAGGAGATGTTCATATCACAACAAATCTAATAAAACAAAAAAATGGAATTGAAGTTCCCATCAAGCCATCTATTGGTGGAGTGAAGGCTAGAAGGTTTCTATCATAGCCACAGGGTAAGAGAAAACCAAGCAGACAATCACGCTATGTTTCAAGAGTGCAGTATGGCTTTTGGAGGCACATGCACAATGCAATTAAAGACCATGAAGCAGACGGAGTTGCATGAACAATTAAAATAGAATTATGGAAATCCTTAGACAAGCTTTTCATACTCTTTGACAAACAAATTTGGACGAAGAATGATCACTGTGCATTGGAGGAGGAACTGAAGACTTTTGGAAAATCAGTGAAAGAAGCTTGGATCGCTTGCAACATAACACATTATAAATTTTATTCTTCTCTTACTAGCATTTCCTTATGTTATCTCTTAACAGCACAAAGTGACTTCTTGTTTATCATAAATGAAGCATATCATCTACAACCATCTTCCATATTTTGTAAAAAAAAAATGGATGCCTTGCATGCCAAAAATCTACATATTTTATTTTTGTAGTCAGTATTGCTACACATGAATTAGATAGCTTGCTATGACATTTATCTAGCTAGTACAAACCCTAATTCAAAGTGCCTTTAGTGACTATTCAACAATCTTTTTCTCTATCCCTAGCAATGCCTTTATCATCTTCAAAAATGATAGCCACGCCTCTTTTCCAAAAGGTGACACAAAAAGTAAATTCTTCTTTATTCTCACCATATCTAGGTCATCTAGAAAGCATAAATCAGTGCCATCAGGTAATGTCAGCAAATTCTCCCAACTCCTTCAAGGGATGTAAAGAATTGTTGGCATAAGACACTCTTTTGCCAATAAGGGTAGGTTGCAAATTTGCAAATAAATTCTTCCTAGAAGAAAAGTACCTAAAAGGACCACTATCAAAGTATCATGTAGCATCTGAGGTACCACTCACACTGCTTGAGGCAATCTCATGGTTGGCATCACACTTGACATTACAGTTGCAAGCCCAAAGGGACCAATCTTCCATAACAAGGTTTGTTGAGGTGCTACCCTTGTTTGCATTTCATGCCTCTTTTTTTTCTTTCTTTCCCTAACATTCTCTTGCATTCATTTATGTGGTGCCTAAGCTTCTTGTAGAATTCGAGTGGTTGAAACTGTGACAATGTCCTAAACCATCTTGATGGTTGAAATTCTAACTATCCTAAACGTGTCCTAAACCATCCCAGTGATTGAAATTGTGACTGTCCTAAACTAGCGTGGTGGTTGAAAATTGTTTTGCTTCAATATATACTTTAATTAGACTGTGTCTTGTATTCTTTTAGTAGTAGCAAAAAGGGGGCTCATTGTTCTGTTGTTCCCGCATGTTGGGTCAGCAGAGACGGAGTTGTATCTCAAGTTTGTGGATCAAAATCCGGACATTTTCAATTGGGCAGAGGAGATTTGAGCATTGTAAGCCCTGGTACATCAGGAAACTCAAAGACAGGAATGTTTATTGTTGCAAAACACACATAGAATTTGACCTAGCCTTGCAGCTCTATGCTTGCCTTTTTGCTTCTGTTTTCAGTGTTTTTGATGAATCAACTAGATCTGCTAAAAATTGCCACATATCTGGTACAAAAGGTGCCAGTAAATTCATATCATGGAGTTCCCAAACCTTATTATTATATGCCAATAATTCAGCTTCCAACACTCGTGGGGGGGAAAAAGGATTAGTATGTGTGTGTAGAACTCTTCTTTGGAGTAACTGCTGTTAACATAAGTTGATCTGAGAAAATTATTTCCTGGACATCTTCTTAAAGCCCTTCAAGGTCATAGAAACTATGATGTGTAGTATTGGAGGAAGATCCTTCCGGTAGGGAGAAGCATTTCAACCCCAATCATTTTAGGGATAATGGCCATGCTGGGGGAGGGAGGTTCGAATATATAAAGAGGCTCCTCATAGTATCTAGAGATTTCTCGGCAAATTCCACTAGAGCAACATTATCCTCCTCTATTAATTGATCCAAAGACAAAGACAAAGACAATTGATTGTTGATAACTTCCAAAATTTTATCTATAATTCCCTTCCCAATAACTAGAATTCTGCACCTATCATTGATGGACGGTTACATAACCAGTAACTTATTGGATTCAGGGTGTTCCTTGATTTCCTGCATGTCTAGGCGATCATTCTGTCATGGACTCTCTTATTCATCATAGTCATTATGGCCTGGCATCCAAGTGATGGAGCAGGCAATGGATCCGTATATCCAAGGGTCATCAGATCTTTGTGCCACAAAGAGGCCTATTAACCAACGTCAAGCATAACCATTAGTCATGAGATTTTTCTCATCTCACAATGGTTATGCTAGTGTGTGTTCAACCTATATTGCAACTACTATTCTAATAATTCCTATAATCTTATCTTTGAAACAATTCAGAATCCTTTTCTTATCAATCTCTATATGCCCTCAAATATTTTTTCATGCAAAGTTATTTCATCAATTTTAATCCACCCTTCATATCTCCAATAGTCACCCTTTCATTTTCTGTAGCTCTTACCTGAAATTCATCTCATATTTTCACTACTTATCCCAATAATGACAATTCTAGATGTATATATCAAAAACATAGTAATCTTATCACTACAAAATTCAAAATACTAGTGGAATAGGCATCCATATATCAGTTGGCAATGAAGTGTAAGCTATCCCAATTTTGTGAGCTTCTTCTCTCATATTCAAAACTTCCAAGCAATCAGTTCTTGGGTTAGACAATTGGGCCAAAGGATAAACATGTCTTCCAAACAACCTACCTAAAATCAACTACAATTACATCAAAATTGATATGGATATGGTATACCCATACACAATTGTCTGATATCCAAAATCTCAGTGCTATACCTAATAGTTTAATCAAAAAAGGAAACCACTAACTTTATAGTAGATTTTGGAAGTGGTCCTCAATCCTCTAGTGGTAACTAGTGTGCCAGTGTGCTAATTAAATTCATTCAGTTGCAAATCTGGTTGAGGAGCGTATCAGCTCACTTGCATCCATCCACAAAAAAGGCAAGTTAGAACTAGGACCTTATAATGTGGCAGGCCTCCATGCTGACACGCAGTTGTTATCCATGTCACCCAACTCAAAATGCATTATTTCATTATGGCACCTTCATTCTAATAGTATTTCGTAGGTAGTAAAACAAATAAGCAGTAAATGGCAATAATGGTATTCTATAAATGCTAATATAAATTTTTCAGCAAATGGCAATATAAACATTTAATGGTCAAGGTTATAGCCACTAATGATTCTTGCTATATATCTAGCTTTGCTATTAACTAAATGTGGTTGATGTATCTTTCATCTTTTTGCCCAAATCTATCTGACTCTACATGAATCTGAAGGGTTTTTCATCATAGTAGCATCATCTTATATCTTGCTTGAATACTATTTGGACTAGCGCGAGAATAAGGACCTCCTCATTCCTTATCCAACCTCCTTTTACCAGGGTCAAATCTCTTCTTGCAAGCACCTCCATAGTCCTGCGCAGTTATATGTGATCTCACGTTCTCTTTAGATCTACCCTACTATACCAGTAAGGACTTAGCTACATCCAGGGTGATCATTGCGCATAAGCCGTGCTCTCATCCCCTTCATAGTAGTTCCTTTATACAAGCTATACTATCGGACTACCAACATGCAATAATACATGACAGGGGCACGGGATCTGCATAGACCAGTAGCACTACATCCAAAATAAGAAGTGTGTATGTTTTTGCATCAGCTTCTCAGATAGCGCACTGTGCTCCCCGTCCTTTTATTGCCATAGATATTCGCATTTCCTTTAGGTAATCATTGGCTTGGACTCGCCCTTGACCTTTTTAGAGTCTACTGGTAAGGTGACCATGGACCTCGTTAGGAACTTGATGCTTACTACCATAATATAACCGGTCGCTCGGGAGAGATTTTCACCTCAGGGTAACTGTCGAGATCCTGTAAGTGATGGGTCCCCTAAAACTTCGAATAGTATCTCCACATGGAGTGATCTCGTAAGAGCAATAGCAAATAGTCTACTGTAGTTGAACGTATCGCGCCCTCTATCGATTGTTATTCGAAATACCTCAACTCTATTTTAGTCAAGGGACGTATGTTGCTCTTCACCATATTGTTTGGTGTCTGTATAGGGAGCTCATTGCCAATAGTGCAGCATCTCCTGGCTCCTCCATGCAGACCGGGCTACAGACAACGTATCTGACTTTTTGCCACAAGCAAACCATCCTGACTCTAGACACCGTAGGTCTTCACATGGAGTGTTCCATACGTGGAGTCTCCTATATAGAGTCGATAATTCGCCTGTTCTAGCAGTAATAACCTTCCGAGAGCGTGAAGATAAAAATGATACTAAGCTCTCTAGCTCAGGACCTCTTCTCTTCTCTAGTACTATTCTGCCTCTGTCTGGTTATAAGGTCTCATCCTATATAAGCGGGGACAAAAGTGCGAGTTTTGCTCATCCATTCGCATCTTTCTAGGTAAACACTTACCTATGGGAGGTCCATGGTACCTCTCCTGCTTGGAGTACTCGCTTGCACTTCCTTTCGTTGGGCGATCCCATTGCCTCAGGCGGACTTACTATGTCTCCACAGTCTGTGCACTCTTGACTCGTGCCTCCTCCCCTTCAATGCCTTGGGAATAGTGTATCAGTGTCTTGAGTCTCTACCCAAAGAGACTCTCTTGGATGCTCTGACTACGGGTCTCGAGGAGGTCCAATTCTTTTCCAATGTGAGTGCCAGTACCTGTCCATAGTTACACCTAGCCGTTGTTTGGCCACCACCCTCTCTGCTCTAGCGATTTGGATGATATCCCCTTAGTGGTGAATTAGCTTCCCTCATCAATTCTTCGCCGTTCATCAGTCATTTACTTGGACTCATGTGTGGAGCCATTAGTTATTGTACTCCCATATCTTTGACTCATAGTTACTTGATAAGTCTCGCATATATCTCCCTACCTCGAGGGTGTCTGATGGGCAATACAGGTGCTCTCTAATTCTATCTATACATGTCTATAGTATTGCATGCCCCTAATTCATGAGCACATTTATTTACTATCTCATTTCCTCTTTTAGGCCTTATCGAATCCCAATTATATTAATCCACAAAAATTATTTGGATTTATAAGAGTATATACCACAGTTGGGACTACTCCTATTCATTTCACATATCAAATATATATCATCCTTTCACTCAGATATAGGGAATTAAATAATCTAGTGATCCTTATAATAAAAAACTCCATAAAATATCATGTTGTAAAAGGCAAGGTCCTACTTTTTTCATTAGCCTCCTTTTTGGCACCCTTGTCAAAGGATGGGGGAGAGAGAGAGAGTGTGTGTGTGTGTGTTTAAATTAAAAAGTCCCATCAATAATTGAGCCATACAATTAATTCTATCAATTGGATAAAAAGTTTAAAACGGGAAACATATAAGGAAAAAATGTTTGAGACATCTAAGTTGAAAAACTAACTTACATTCTAGTAAACTAAAGTAATTTAACTTAAAAAGATAGTAATTTCAACCACCTGGCTTGCATGATGGGATGACCTCGAAGGGGGGGGGGGGGCGGGGGTTCACTGATAAATATGTAAATACAGCACATGTGTTCATTAGATTGAGTTTATAAAATCCCCTTCTTATACATTTTTTACATACAGAAGGGTACCATATAAAGGGGGTTGCGGAGATGGCCAATGCATGGCTTGTCTAGTGAATGCTTCATAAGGTGTCATACCCTGAATCAGTTCCGTAGGAAGCCGATTAAGCAAGTAGTTTGCAGTGGCTATTGCTTCTGCCCAATACTGATTTGGAAGATGCTTCTCACTAAGCATTACTATAGCATTGTCTGCTAAAGCACCATTCTTCCTTTCAACTCTTGCATTCTGCTGAGGAGTATCTACACATGTGAATTGTCTTTGAATGCCATGAATTTTGCAAAAGTTCATGAATGCTGAAGACATGTATTCACCTCCTCTGTCTGATCTCATGACTTTGATCTTTCTACCTGTCTAGTTTTCTACCATGGCTTTGAATTCTTGAAATTTGGAAAAGACATGCAGCAAGATGTTTTACTCTTGCAGGTAGATATTGCAAAAGCCTTTGACACAGCTCAATGGGATTTCATCTCACAAACTATGCGAGCTTTGGGGTTTGGACAAAAAATGCAACAGGTTATTTACTGGCTTTATAGAGATAGCAATGTGGCTTGCATTCTTTATGGGGATATCTCTGATGAGTGGACTCTTTGTTGTTCGGTCCGCCAGGGATGCCCTCTCAGTGCTTTACTATATGACATTGCTACTCATCCTATGCTGCAATATATTGATCATCTTGTGGCTACATAATCCATTCATGGCTTGGAATTGGATGCTAATCATAGCATGGTTGCTCAAGCTTATGCTGATGATTCTTTCTTTACCTTGAAGAATACACCCCATGATCTTGGTGCCTTGATGCAGGCCCTCTCTGTTTATGGTTTGGCAGATGGTCTTCATGTTAATTTTCAGAAGTCTAAGCTACTCCCTTTGCATTCCAAAGACTGGCATAGTCTATTATGGCCCAGGGATATCATTCCACCCACTCAGTTTGTTCGTCATCTTGGTTACCCTTTGGGGTGGGAACTCACTCGCCGATAATAAACTCATTGGGTTTTGGCTAAGCTTCGAAAAAAAGCTTGAGTATTGGAAACTGGCAACCTGGCCTTTGCATATTCGTCTTTGAATAGTGCAATCCATCCTTGTGGCATATATTCAAATTTACTTGTCATTGATCATGTTCACTAAGGCAGACCTTACATCTTTCATGTCTGTCTTTATGGAAATCTTATGGCCATCCAAACATGGCAGAAAAAGTTTCAGGCTACTTTCGATGCATCACATTTGTTCTCCCAAGATGCATGGTGGATTGAACATCACGGATATTCATGCCCACAGGCGAAAAATGTTGCTGCAATTTCTGTAAGGTGATCAGCCTTGGGCTCTTATGATTAGGACTTTGGTCATTCATATCAGTATTTCTGTGTTTGGTCATTAGCAACTCGATCAATGTGATTTCTTTTTTGGTTGCACTGATGAAACTTTGCCTAGCTACCCTTTTGTCTCCCGCTTGCTTCTTGACTAGAAGCATGTTCTTTCTCATCTGGAATGGAATGGACGACAATCTTTGCTTGGGAATTCTTTGATAGCTGAACTCTTGTGAGTTATTTTATCTGCTTTGACAGCGCTTGCGAGTGAGATTCCCATCTGTTCCGTTTGGGAAGTTCTTCTGGGCTATTTGGGTTTCATCCATCCAGACTGGAGTTTCATCTTTTCTTCATTTGGGTTCGCTACTGGGCACTATGGACTTTATGGACATATAGGAATTGTAAAGTCTTTGGTGATCCTACTTTCTTTCTATTTGGATTTTTTAGGCGTTCTCTGCAGCAATCTTTCTGTGATTACTTACAGACCCACTGCATAGATCATGAGGTCTTTTTGGCATATGCTGAAATTTTCAGTTGATAGCACCTTGTTTTGAGGTTGCTACTCATATAATATAATCAATCAAAGATTTCACCACAAAAAAAAAGTGTGTGTGTGTGTGAGAGAGAGAGAGAGAGAGAGAGAGAGAGAGAGAGAGAGAGAGAGAGAGAGAGAGAGAGAAGGACACAAGGATGCTCTACAAGAGTACCTGATAATATTATTTATCCAAAAAAATTTATAATAGATTGGGTAAGTACATGTTCACAGTGTGTCCATATTCAATGAATTGGAACATGCAAAGTTAATGGGCACATTTTTTCTAGGAAGGAAATCAAGCGAAGGTCCTTATTCTATGGTAAGTGAAATATATTAATTAAATGCACTCTTCACTATCTAACTATTTATGATGTCACTCTCAACTTTTTAAAATGTGATGTATACACAATATATTTCAAGAAATTTCAAAACACATAAAGCTATACTGGGAGTAAACACAAGTAGAATCAAACAAATTCACAAATTTCCACGCTAGCTCTTGCAAGCCATAGCATAAAAGTTAAGATGTAGCTCTCTTAATGACAAAACCCATTGAACAAGAGGTGTATGGTTGTATGTTGCTAAACATTTGGCAATTTATACAAGGTATTTTGCAAAATTACAATTGGTGTAGGCAGTACTACGTTAGTTGTAGCAGAAGGATAATGTACATTAGGCATGTGCAAATGGATGTCGATATGCCTTCTCAAACCACAAATATATATCCCTAGTTAGTGACATTGAAAGCATAAGAAATTGCAAGAGGATAAAATTTTGACCTGATTGTATGTACATTGATGTTTAAGAACTCCCAAAAAAGGCTCTAAAACATAATAGATTTATAAACTCATATATCAACTCTTGTAACCTCCATGGTGCTACCATCTGTAGTACCAACATTAGCTTAAATCTTGATGCGTTTGTAGTAGTGTATCTCTTGGTCTTGGTAACTCTCATGCCTTTACTCAATAAGCAAATAAAGACCCCTCTTTGTGACCCTCTTTGTGACATGTGACAAGTGTGACACACTGCTTATGTTACTAGCCACATGTTGTGCCCCTTGAACCTCATCACCTCTTAATGGCTGAGAGGATGTAGAGGTTGGCTGCTCTTCACCTGCGACCATGGACGTAGCTTGCCCATAAGCGCTTGTAGCCTTCTTATCCTAGCTAATAGATTGGTTATCCACGAGTCTCCACAACAATCCAAGGTTGCATATCCAACATTTGTATAAATGCTTGCAAAAAAAATATTTCCAAGTCTTGTAGAGATAGACCATGCATAAGACAAATGATTGAGCCATCTATGATGGAGAGCAAAATGGGCCTATAATCTTTCCAAGAACCAATGCTGTACGATGCATGCCTTGTTGTGTAAAAACTATTATTGGCCTAATGTAAACCACTGTTTTTGAAAAGTGGCAATAAGCAATCCATAAAGTGCAAGTGTACACAAAATTCAAGCAATTTGAATGAAATATAGCTAGAAAAGTGTGCTTCTAGTCGCATGAGCATAATGCTTTGGCCTATCAACAAACCATCAACTCATCATGTCTGCTTGCATCATTTTCAAGTGCCTTAATATGCATCGTTATCATTTTCCTAGTTGCTTGGATGATATGAGTTCTAGGAGTCACCCCATGCACAAACCAATCATCACACCACAACACAAACTCATGCAGTGTAGTTCCACCAGTGTAGTTCCACCACAACAAATTCATTACAAGTCAAATAGTCCTATGTTCACAACAATGGTACAATCAATGATGAACATGTATTGAAATGTGCCCTATCATGTTTTGACTTTAGCTTCATAGCCTTCATCATGTATGTAATTGCCAACATTACATATAAGCTTCAGACTACAAAATGAAGCTAGCTTTGGGCATGCCAATATATTGCAAAGCTTTGTAATGGACATCTTCATTCAAAGCTTGAGTTGGGGAAAGATGGAAGTTGTTTAAAACTTGAGGGAGTTTACGCATTAAAGGAAAGTCAGATTTAGTGTCCATAGTGGTTGCTACTCCAAAAATACATGCACCTAGGGGATCCAATTACATGCATTAGGAAGCCACGTCATGTGCATATATGTGCGGACCTAAATACAAAACTTGTATTGGGGAAAGATGCAAATTGTTTAAAGCTCGCGAGAGTTAAAGCATTGAATAAAAATCAGATTTAGTGTCCATAGTGATTGCTACTCAAAAAGTACATGCACCTAGGGGATTCACTTACATGCATTAGGAATGTCACGTGCATGCATGGACCTAAATAAAACCCCTTTAAAAAATATACTCTTTAGTATATTATACATGATTGAAAATCAAAAGAACCCCCCTTGTATTTGGTACACCCTCCCCAAAAAGAACCCTTTCCTTAAATGCATATGGTCGGTACAAAATTAAGAGTGACTCCCCTGAGTAATGGCAGTACTTGGTCTTGAAACATTTGAGCACGTTGCTCACAAGTTTTCCTACTCGTCCAACAAAGCAATTTGGGAAAAACTATGGCAAGTTTATGAAAAAGATTGAATCTTAATGATGGATAATACTAGTGCTATTTAAATGTTTGGACAATTAGAGAACAAATGCATATTCCAAAATTCAGGTCCCAAGTTTGATGAGCTGAAAAGGAGGTAAATTGTAAATTACTATTATTCACGTCATATCAGATGTGGAAAAGATATAGCTGGAGGTACTTACTAGCTTTACGATCGATATTGCAAAGCTTGAATCAAGGAGGATACTTTGTCATGCCCTATGAAAATTTGATTGCAATGCTTTAGATCATAGAAGGCAAGGTCCAATTGTACTAGGGAGATCACTCTACAACAAAGAGGATGGAGGTAATGCAAAACTTAGATACTTGAGCAATACCTTAGGAGTCCAAAAGAGTTGAAGAGCTACATAAGATGTCTAAAGAGAAATGTTTTGTAACCATAGACAAAAAAAAGCACTAAAACCTTAACATTGACAGCGTTAAAACGGGCAAAGGAAAATGAAAAGTTACCTACAAAGGGAAAAAAGAACTAATTGTGTTAGATTTTAGATTTTATGCTCCAAAGAGGAAGTTTCTAAGATAAACCGTTGTTCATGATTTCTTTCATGACAACATCCATAGTAGAAAAGGATAACACATAATGTATGCACCTCCCAAGCGCTAGCTAGTCAAACTAATTCTAAACTTTGAAGGTTTCTAAGACTATTGGCCAAATCTATTGCTAGGATGTTTCATGTGAGAAAAAAATGCTTGTGATCTCCAATATGCCTTTAAAATATTTACACATTTCAACGTTGCATTGCTTTTTGTGTGCGCAATTTCCATCTGCACTCTCATTTCGGCTCATTTTTTCATACCTTTGAAACGCCATTGCTGCTGCGATCGTCCTTTGATGTTATTTCCTGCACAAATCGCCATGTTTCCCGGTCGTCTCAAGCATAAAGGCGCCTCCGAGGTTTGCGTCGTCTCTTTGCCTTACCCGCTTCTGCTTGGTCGAATCGGCTGTCGCATCGTCCCGATCGCCAAAATTCGATTCTTTGACTTCGGTCATCCTCTTAATTTACGCAAGCTCGAGATTCGTCCTACTCTTGATGACTTCCGGGAAAACTGTCTCATTTGAGACTTTCGAGAACTCGCATTGTGTAGAGTCTCCACTCGATTCTACCATCTTGTGGTACATATACATTGTAGATGTCTTGTGCGATAGATATTTTCTCAGGATCAGTGAACCTTTTACACCCACATCAGAAGCATCCAGCAGTTGCGTTGAAGAAACTCTTGGACATATACAAGTGCCGCAGAATTAACAAGCTTTATAATAACCAAGCAAGACACAAGGCATAGCTTTTTCTAAGTCAGTAAAAGTAGAACGAGGGTTTCTGCTTGGCTCTAATAACCGTGGATGTGCGTTGCTTGAATTGACTCAATGGAGGTTACAGTCCATACAGCAGATTTAAACCGACCATTTTCACGCTTTGCCTTTCTTTCAACCTTGGATATCAATCAGTGGCTCAGAAAATGTCAACCAGTGACACTGCGTAAGGCACCATTATTAAGTTACAGTGGCTGTTAGGCTGAAGAGACATGTAGGCTTCTCATGGTTCTCGTATTGTCTAAAACTTTGCAATGTTACCCAATGCTACTGAGTTCGGTCCCTCTAGTTTGTTTTGAATCAGGTTTTAAGTACGTCGTGCAAAGATTGCCAGTAAATCAAGTAATAAACACCACCTAGCTCTCATCACTATTTAAACCAGAGCAATTACCAAGGAGTGGACAGAAAATAATAGTGGTTTAGTCTAGACACTTAATGGAGTGTTGGGTCCTGCAGTAGAGTTCTCAGCAATGGCTTGCTGGATTCAAACCAAGTGGTTGTACAAAATTTATGAAGTTTACCCTTGATAAGTGTTTATTCAACTGCCATCTATGGGAGCTCCTTAAATAGCTGCACTTTTGGACTTGTCATCCTCTGATGTGAAACAAGTGAAACTCTTGAGATCACTAGTGTTCATGCCCTCAGCCTGTGTCAGCTTTAACATGTTCACAGACTGTTCCTTTTTTATTAAGTGAGAGAATTCTTCCATGGTTGCACAGTCTCGGTGGAAAGTGAAAGAATTCTCCCATGGTTTCAACTTGCAATTTGCTCACATAATTCTTTTGGCTGCTCTTGTGGGACGAGACACTACAGATGCTTGTCAAGTTGCGAAAACACGATAAGGGTAAACAATTCTTAAAGCTAAATGAATCATTTTGTACAACTGTTGGACCACGTGGGTCCTGCCGACTCTTGAATCGTCTGGCTGTATGTCCAAAAACAGGAGGCTCCCTTGTGAGGCTCTATTTGGGCCAAGTTCAGTCTCTCAGAACTAGTATACCTGAGATACCAGAGACAAAGTCTCTATCAGGGATCACAATACCCTCATATGGGTTAGATCCTCACCTATCTATCATCCTCATTACCGAGCAAATAGTGGAGACATAGATCGAGTGCAGGCCTATTTATGGGGGCGAGGGGGCAAGGGATCTCCTAAGTTCCAGTAGTACACCTACACGTTTGAAGGCTGCAAAGAGGTTGGACAATATCTGATCATGACTTGTGATTCTTGATCCTTGAGGTTGAGCATGATTAGCCCTAGATGCAACAAGTTTTTCCATGTGTGGTAGTATGCGTGCTTTCGCTCCTATTCCTGCCTTCGTGTCATTCTTCTAACTTTTTAATGAATAAACTGAAGAGAGTTGGTGAGAGGGGACAACCTTGCTTGACTACTGTATCGCTTCTTAGGATTATCTTTTCCTTGGAGCTTCACCGAAGAGAGTTGGTGTGAGGGGAAAGTGTCGCTTGACTCCTATGTCGCTGCTTAGGACTATCTTTTTCTTTGAGCTTGACCCGTCTACAAGTGGTCTTGCCAGTTCGGCTAGTACTCTCTTGTACCATCTAAGCGTGGCTTTCTTGCGTGCTTGAGTGCAGCTTTTCTAGTGTTTCCCTCAATCTTTTACGAGGTACTATGTCAAAGGCATGGTCTACCATTGAGTGTTTGGGCCAAAACCTTGCAGTGTTACTCCACCCAATCGCTCATTTTCTGCTCAAGGATGGTGCCATACAGCTTTGCCATCACGTTACTTACTGTGATTGTTATGCGGTTTTGTAGAGAAGGGGGTAGGGTTAGATTAAAGAACGGGGCTGGAACAGTAGAAGGAAGAGAGAATGAGGGGGAGAAGGAAGGAGAAGGCGTAGGATAGAGAGAGAGAGAGAGAGAGAGAGAGAGAGGGATTGGGAGAGAGGGAGAGTGTAGGCTCCAATTAGGAGGAAGGAGGAGGGAGAGTAGATAGGATTAGATGTCATAATCCTAACCCCCACTAACTTGATCAGCTTTTGGCCTTCATTACGAGCATCCCCGCTCAATATAATTTCGTCCTCAAAATTGCAAGTGATGGTTGGACTCCAAAACTCCCTACTATAGAATAAACATGCTCCAACAAGGTGAACCAGGGCATCAAAGAACCCAAGCTAGGTCAAATATTAACTTGGGTTAAGTTAGTTCAAGTTCGAGTCAAGGTTAGTTCAAGTTAGTTTCGTTGGTTGGGTTAGGTTAGAATTAGGTAAGCTAGTTGGGCTAAGTTAAACTAACCAGGGGTTACTTTACAGTACTAAGCATCTTAGGTGTCTTAGGTTAATGCACTAACTCTCCTAGGTGACCTAGGATCCCCCCCCCCCCCCCCCCCCCCAAAAAAAAAAAAAGGACCCAAGTTTTTAGGCTTTTACCAGCCCTTACCAGGCTATTTTCAAGTACATTTTCAGCCCCATTCGGGCTCCATTTTGAAGCTTCTTGGCCCACCTGCTTTCGAGCCTCTCCATCACATTTCGAGCAGTGAGATAGGCTGGAATTCACATGTGCATACATTTGGCATGGGGGACAGCTTTATTACACACCATGGGGCAGACAAATGCACATGGATGGAACATGGGCAACATGCCACCAGTTTTGGGCAGCTTATGCAGGGCTTTGAGCAGCATGCAAAGAGCTTACTGCAGCTTCAGCATGAGGAAGATTCACAGGCCAACGGAATCCTTTTGATTACCATCAGCAATTTGTTGTTACCCATAACATTGGATATGTTGCATAAGATATTTTCTCCTTTTGTGCTTATGAGAGGATTGTCATGCATCCCAATGGTTAATAGTGGCCTCTATCCCCTGCATGTAACTCAAGGATATTACCCATCAGAAGTGTCACTGGTGGGAGTCTCTAGCTGATGTTCTCCATGGGCAAGATCATGGTGGGCTGCTCACTAACAAGCTTTCCAAAGATGGAAGGATCTGGCTGGTTGCGTAATATATATTCTGCATGTTGTCCGCCTTGTATCTTGTGTGGGATTGCAGTAAAATCCCCATGCAGTAGTGTACCTTGGTGCTCTACAAATAGGATGTAGCCTTATCGTGCCCTATAAGGTCACCCTCCTTGGAAAGAAGCTGATTGCCCTTGTCCTTCACGGTCCACAACTTCTGTTGTGGTACGTTTTCCTCATCCCCAACTATAGACTTACCTTGGTCTCTTGCAATAGCACTTGCATGTGCATCTTTTCCATCAAATTGCATTTCTGTGTTATCTTGCTGCTGTGCACTAATGTACTGATGGGGACATAAACTATTTAGACCATTGTGGTTGTATAAGGGATGCTCGCCATCATGCCCATTTTCTAAAGTTTCATAACAGCCATCTTCCTTTTGCTGTCCATTGTCTTCATAATTTTGCCTGCCATTTTCAAGCTTTACTGTAAAAGTGTCATAACAGCCATCTTCCTTTTTGAAGACCATACAATGCTGGATACTCACCTCCGCCTCGAAAACTGTCCTCAAAGTCTGCATGCCTAAAAGTATCAAGTATAAGCGCATCCAACTCCTTACCTTGCTGGTCAAGATTTCCATCATATATTAGCTCACCATTGCTTGGATCACCATCTATCTTTTCACCCATCAGGCCTGCTTCATTGTCACTGTTATGTGCGATTGTTCCATTACCCTGCATATAGTATCTCCACATTTAGCATAGAATGGCGTCTCTGTCAAATCTAACAGTTGAATATAAGGTACAACAATTGTCTCGTATATCCGATCATGCAAGGCATTTTGTGCTTGCCATGCACTCATGTGATGCAAAGTGTGTTTCAGTTTGAAGACCACGTGAAATCAGCAAAATGCCTGTGAGAGTTGGCCTTGATCTCAATTAGATAGGAGGCTCTACATAAGAATCTAGACCACCTCAAATGCAGCCTGGACAGATTTATTTGGAAGGACGCCATATGCCCAATACGCACACTACTTTGCGGGCCGAGAGGGACATTGATGTTGTGTGGTCAAATCAGCACCATGCCTATGTGGGCCTACCATTTGTGGTCAGAGATAACTTGTCTTTCTTACATGATGATAGGGGCCTGGTTGGACAAGAGTGTGGTAGACACGTAACAGATATTTTGACGGACCACAGATTCGAAGGAGAAACCAACAATCTTAATAAGCAGGAAGAATGGCTCTCGGGCTTTGGAAGGATATTTCAGATTATATCCAATGGATGATGAGGGCAAGTTAATTTATGATGGCATGCACCATGCCCACAAGTACACATGGGCAGCTTTTAAAGACCTCATGGATGTCATGGTTAGAAAGAAATTATGGCAGTACAGCCTAGGGTTGAAGGCCTTACATGTGAGGAGTGAAGATCCCATGAATGTCGAGAAAGCACAAGAATTTCTAAAACTGTTTGAGCCTGAATATAGCATCTATAATCAAGATATTGCATTTGGGCAAGACAACATAGCCAGAGATTCAGTTGATGAAAAGCAATGAATGCTCCCAATGTAGGCAAAAGGGGACAGCAAGGCATAAAGAGGTGTGCAAAGTAGACTCCATGGAGACCCGTAATGGTTGATATATGGAAAAGCAATGAATGCTCCCAATGTAGGCAAAAGGGGACAGCAAGGCATAAAGAGGTGTGCGTGGAGACCCGTAATGGTTGATATATGAAAAGCAATGAATGCTCCTAATGTAGGCAGAAGGGGACAGCAAGGCATAAAGAGGTGTCCAAAGTAGACTCCATGGAGACCCGTAATGGCTATATAATTGTGGAGTGTCTTGATGATGAACACGCTAGGTGGGATCAATGCTTACATGAACCAGGAGGTGCCACAACATCTAGGGCAAAGAACTATACTACTTTTCATTTTAACCTAGGTGTCTTGCAGGTGAGTAGAGTGAACGGGGCTTCAAGGCTATGTTGAAATGGTGGTAGTCTATCTATATGGAGTCCTAGGCTTGCAAAGCATTTGCATGTTCGAGTACCGAATCCTCGGATCCCTTTGTGCCTCTTGTACCATAGATGAGGTCAAGGCCGATCACAGATTCTTGTGCTGTTTGGATGTTGTGATGCTGAAGTCCCCGACTCTGTGAAGGTATGTGACCTTGGGGAAGGATGCATCAAGCTACCCCAAACTTTGCTAATAGGATATGGTGTGGGACCGATTGCTTGCTATAGATCATCCGAGCAAGAAGTAGAACCTGTGTCACTCACGACACAAGACCAGTCCTGTCTCAGATAGATGTGCGCCTCAAAGGGGCTATCGTAGATCCCAACTTGATGAACAAGATAGTCGAATAGAAGAGACTTGGTCCTATGGTCGTGAATCTGGGACGATAGCATTAACGCTAGAGTTTGGCAAGTGCGAAAACCCTCTGCTCAAGCGGGCTAGCATAGCTAGTCTCATCATGAAGACGAGGCCTGAAAAGAGAACTCCCAAATACGTATAAGATGCAACAATCTCAAGTGGTTTCCTGATAAAGGTGAATTGCTCTCGAGTGTGCGACTGCTCGAGACATGTTGAACAGATCATGACCTTGGTTTTTCCAAGCTTGACCTTCAGATCATGTGTCTCACAGATAGTTTGGAGTGCATCCAGGTGTTGCTGGAGACTCTCAGCTGATGAGGAAAGTAGGATTGTGTCATCCTCATATAGTAGAACTCAGATCAAAGAACCAGCAAAATTGAGCTTTTCCTGCCTAGCCTCGTGATGAAGGACTCCGGCTCATTAGTGCATAGGCCAAAAAGAGAAATCCACCATAGAGCAGGCTTTGAGTCCCATCAAAGACACATGGTTGAGATGTGGCATCACAGATGGATGGAGTGACACTAGGAGCCACTCTATTCAGGGCATCA
Source organism: Dipteris shenzhenensis (assembly GCF_047967505.1). Classification (NCBI taxonomy): domain Eukaryota; kingdom Viridiplantae; phylum Streptophyta; class Polypodiopsida; order Gleicheniales; family Dipteridaceae; genus Dipteris; species Dipteris shenzhenensis. The sequence goes on along the minus strand of NC_141618.1, from coordinate 10,328,313 downwards.
TTGCATAATGTAGAGGGGGCCAGCTTTTCATTAAAGCTATTGACATTTTAGAGAAGGGAAAGTCAGCCGAGAGTTTGGCTAGCATTTGGATGGAGGCCGTTGAGTATTTGGGTGCAAACAGTGTTATTTAGTTTGTTTCTAATGGTGAAAACTCCAACAGGGTAGCAAGGAAGATTCTTGAGGAGAAGTACTCACATTTTATTTCACTCCTTGCCTGGCACATGGGATGAATAATCTTTTCAAAGACATTAGTAGGTTGGGATGGGTGGAGCCTTTCATTGATATGGGCAATCATGTTATCACTTTCATCACTCGCCACCACTATGCTTTGGCTATTTTTCGCAAGATATCCTTAAGGAGTCTCTTGAAGTATTTTGACACATGCTTTGTTTACAATTTCATCATGTGTGAAGGCTTTTAAAATTGACAACTTATTTGAGGCAGCTTGTTTCTTCTGAGTGGGATGTATATGGTGTGAATGTAACTCTGCAGAGGCTCAGAGACTTATGTCCATTGTTTTGGGATGATTTTGGCATATTGCTTCAGGTCACAAAGCCTATTCTCATTATGTTGAGGCTTCTTGATGGGGATGACCCTTGTTAGTGGGAAGGTGTATGAAGGGTTGGATAGGATGATAATGAACTGTGCTAAAGGCTGTGAAGGAGGTCTTTTTTGCATTATGATTAAGTTTTTAAAAAGAATACAACTCAGATATTCACAAGGGCTTGAAGTGGATCAATTTGACACAAGATTGGTTTTGAGATAATCAAAGATCTCATTGGCTGGCATGCTAATCTGCCCATAAATAATGGCGTGAGGCTTCAGTCAAGAGTGCTTCATGCTTCTCGATGGAGTGCTGGACATCCGATGGGATCTGATGCAAGGGGAGGAGTGAAAGAGAGCTGAACTGTTCACCATTATCCCATCAGCCAGAGAAGAAAGGGGGCTCCTACCACTAGGGTAAATGGGGAGGAGTGAAAGAGAGCAGAATTTAAGGTAGTGGAAAATGCGAGGAAGAAAAAACTAATTTAGGGGGAAAATATATTTATCTGTAGGCATAAAATATCGATTTTGAAACGGTTCACCTGTATTATTTGTGAAATCAGATGTAAGTAAACCAGAATATCAGGAAATTCTCGAAGCTCAAATCAGTGTTAAATCTGAATGAAAGGAAATATGAGCATCAATAGAACAGGTAACCATTGATCAATATCTTGTTTGGTGGTGGGTCAACAGCCTTAACATGCCTCTATGCTAATGCGGTTTGGCAGCTTTGTGAGGTTAAGTGCATTTATGAAAAACATTTGAAATGCAAGTTTGTTAGAGCACAATATAAATACTTTTGTTGGCTAAAAGCGTGGCTTTTTTGCAACTGTAGTATAAGGGGTTGTATTAAATAGAATGGGAGAACTAGATTAATAGCCATCATGTTCACACTTATTCTTGGTAACATGTGCAAAATATGTGGTTTTGAACTCTTTCTGAAAGGAAGACTTAATATTCAATTCATTTTCTGTTTTTATTTTATTTTTTTTGGGGGGGGGGTTTGTATATTCTGACAGGCAAATCAACCACACGAACTCAAAGGAGGTTTGAAGTCATCACATGTACATTTACGCCTTATATCTCATCATGGGATTCCAAGTAGAGCATCTAAGCTGTCATTTGATCCTGCACAACGCTTGCTAGCAATTGGCACATTGTACGTATTCCATGCATTTTTTGCTTCATTTGCTTGTGTTGGTGAAGCTGAAAAGTTCAGGAGCAAACATTTAATGCTGGTTATCTCTGTGTTTTTGAAGTTTGAATAAGGGAGTGCATACTGTTCCAAAAGGAAAATGGATGCTTTGTGGTCTGTATTGAAGTTTTAAACCATTTCTTTTTCCTTTAAAAGTCTGACATGTGCTAATATATAGGCTTTGTGGTGCGCTGATGACTTTGGTGGGGATGTCATAGTAGGTAGTCCCTTCTATGCATGATGGATTTTATGGTTTTCAACCTTGTGAGTGATTGTCATGAGATTGAAATTGCACTATGTGCTGTGTTTTTAGATGATGATCATACATTTTATGGTTTGACCATGCAGCATGGTTCTTGTTGAATAACATAGATTCCTTGATGAATTGCAAGTCCACCTTGTGAGTGACTGTCATGAGATTGAAATTGCATTATGTGCTGTGTTTTTAGCGGATGCGTTTGGGCATGTTCCTAGATTCATTCAGTATATCCTGCCGTATACAGACATGCAAGTTTCATTAGAGGTTTTTTTCCATGTTGCTTGCTGATATTGTGATAAATTCTCTCTATCTTAAGAAGTGAGTTGCCCAATTGGCTAGTTTGTCTAAGCATTTTTTGCTTAGAAATGTTCGCTTGGGAGAGGCTAAAATGAAATCGTATGGTCTTAAGAAGCAGTTGGCAGTTTGCATGAAGAGATTGTGGACTACTTTTTTATTAGTCTTGTCGTTTAGTTCTCGCCTTGGTCGCGACCGAGTCTGCCCTTCACCTCTGGAGTGTTGACAGAAACTCAGTATGAAGACCTTTGTATAAATGGATGCTCAAGTATGTGTAGGTATGTGTATATGTATGTATATATGTATGTGGTCTACACCCACCATTGGGTGCTGATGACGTCGGTAGGGATGTCATAATAGCTAGTCCTTGGTATGCATGATGGAGTTTATGGTTTTCAATCTTGTGAGCGACTTTCATGAGATTGAAACTGCACACTGTGTTGTGTTTCAGAGAGTTGCAGCTTGATGAGTACAATGTGGACCACCTTTTGATTAGCCTTCTCCATAAGTGCTAGCCTTTGTTTGGGCTGAGTCTCCCCTTCACCTTGGGACTGCTGACAGAAACTCAATACGAAGACCTTTCTATAAATGGATGCTCAAGTATGTGTGGGCGTGTGGATATGCATGTGTGAGAGCATATGTTTATATGATGGTCTATACCCACTGTTGGCGCTGATGACGCTGGTGGGGATGTCATGTTAGCTAGTCCTTTCTATGCATGAAGTTTATTGTTTTTTAACCTTGTGAGTGCCTCTCATAAGATTGAAATTGCACTATCTGTTGTGTTTTCTAAGGATGAGTTTGGGCATGTGCTCTTGGATTCATCTAGGTATATGTTCTCGATGTATTGGTGAACATGCAAATTTCGCCTTGTGAAGTTTTAGTCCATGTTGTGGCTTGCTGATATTGTGATGAATTATGTTTTTAAAAGAGGTGTGTTGCCCTTTCAGCTAGTTTGTCTAAGCATTTTGTACTTAGAAATGTTCGTTTGGGCGAGAATACAATGAAATCGTGTAGTCCTAAGATGCAGTTGCAGCTTGCATGAAGAGAATGTGCATTACCTTTTGATCTCCTCTTGTGCTAGCCCTTGTCATGTCTGAGTCTGCCCTTCACCTTTGGAGTGTTGACAAAAATTCAGTACGAAGACCTTTCTATAAATGCATGCTCACATATATGTGGGGTGTGGAGACGTATGTGAGAACAATTATACTATGGTCTACATCCACCGTTGGTGCTGATGACATCATGGGGATGTCATAGTAGTCATAGTAACTAGTCCTCGCTAATGCATGATAGACTTTATGGTATTCAACCTTGTGAGTGACTGTCATGAGTTTGAAATTGCCCTATGTTTTGGGTTTTTAGAGGATGAGTTTGGGCATGTTCCTAGATTGATCTAGATATATATAGGTTTCCTACAATATTGAGCTTTTCATCCTTAGCTAATATTTCTACATGGTACCATGCATATCAAAGTCTAATTCCAAAAGTCTTATATGTTGTACACGATGTATGTATTAACAGACTGGTGCGTGTCTTCCCTATCGGCTTGTAGTTTTCAAGAGTGACGGCTCATAATTATATGATTATATGGTGGTGTGCTTCGCCAGCTTAGCACATCCCTCATAATGATGGCCTTTCTAACTATTGCATAAGGCTCATTATCTAAATATTTTAAGGGATAGTTGTCTGCGGCTCTTATGAATGTGAGCCAGTCAGGTTCCTAACCTTATAGTTTGTTGCAACTTGGGTTTCGCCTCCTTCTCGCTGGCCTCCTTTCTGGTTTCTCTCCCATTTTTAATTTTGACTCTTTTTCCATTTTCTCCTCCCCATCCAAATATCACATTAGTGAACTTGCTCTATGTAGTTGTATTGAATGCGTCGGTCAACCTATTCGCAGAGATGAGAGGGCTCAGAGCAGACAGTTAGCCAAACCTGAGGTACAGTTAGCAGTTGAAAAAAAAAAGCCAAAGCAGTTTTAATTGTCAGAAAACATACAGTAGAGATTCTTGAGGGTAGCTATGCAAGGCCATGATGGATTATTGAGACAACAAAGTATGCCATTTTTTAAACCTGTAAAGGGAGTTAAATGCCTTTCGATATTAGTTCTCTTTATTAGAAAAAGGGCAGCACAGTCTGTTTGAGTGATTCGATGTCTAGGACACATGCCTTGTGCAGAAAGCACATAAAGGGGTGCAAGGGAAAACTGCCAGAATAAAGCTATATATGCAATTTACGTCTTGCTGAGGGATTCTTCACAATAGACAGAAGTTTCGGTATGCATTAATGTCAGAGGGATGACAGTTATAGGCCAAGATTGTAGTGATGGTTTCACAGGATCATGCACTTTCACCCCATGAGGAGATTGCAGACACTGCCAGGGTCAGGTAGGAAGAGGGCATGCAGTTCAACGTTGAGAACTCCTATAGGGAGTTTCTTGTACAGCTCGCTCAGGCTAGGAGAGATCCTTCGTTTTACAGTTTGGAAAATCCTTGTGCAGAGGAAGGGCCAGAGCAAGCTCCCTCTGTAGCAATGCGGAAGGGAATGGGTAGAAAGAGAGAGCCTCACCATGAGGGCAAGAAAAGAAGACTCATTCCAGGAAGAAAAGGACCAGAGATCATTATAGATCTTCCAATCCTTCTTCCTCTTCTTCTAGTTCCGCTTCTTCATCTTCTTCTTCTGGAACATCCACTCATAGGATCAGAAAGAAGAGATCATCCAAAGGAAGGTATCCAAAGCCTCCGGAATTTAAGGGAGGCGGAAAGTTTGTAAGTTTGCAAATTTCAATGGCCAGTATGGCATACTGAAAAGGCAATGCAATTCATACGGCACTTTGAGTCTGCCTTTGGCACATAGAACTTTGATGAGTCATCAAAATTGCATATGGTCAACCTACATCTGACAGGTACCGCCAGTGCATGGTGGAGGGGCATGTGGCTGCCAAGTGCCTTGAAAACCTTAAGGCTCGAAGGAGCAAAGTAAGCCCCAAGTACCACCGAGGCCGGCGGTGGGTGGAATTCTTGATGTTTTGGGTGGAGTGTCTAATCCAGAGGAAAGAGAGCTGTTCCTTTCATGGGGCAAGATAAGAGACCAGCAAGCACTTATTTTGTTTGATCTAAGGACTACGGATAGCTTTATATCAGAAGACTTAGCCCTGAGGCTGGGAATAAAGAACGAAGAGTTGGGCAGGGCCCTAGATGCCAAATCAGATGTTCCATGGGGACCCTGTGCCTGTTACTCCCTTGATTGGGAAGCATAGATAAGCATGACTTCTTCATTTCTCCTCTCTAGCATCATGATGTAGTTTTGGGAAATGCCTTGGTTTTATCGTAAGGCGGTGAAGTTGTCTCTTCCTGAAAAGAGTGCTTGAGTCATAAGGGTAAAGCACAACGTATTGTTGCTAGGAATAGAGGGGAGACCATACCCATTGTATTTGATGTTTTATGGCAAGGAAATAAAGTCTACAGTTTCAACGTACACGGTTTTCATTAAAGAAAGAAATTTAGAAATGCATGCTGATAGAGAAAAAACTATGTTTCTTGAAAATTTTAAAGATTGCTTCTCAGATGCATTGCCAAGGGAGTTGTCCCTTGAGAGACCAGAAGACCAGAACTGATGCCTAGTAGTGAGCCACCCAACAGACCACCTTACAGGGTCAGAGCTACCTAGAGAGAGGAGATTATGGCTCAACTATAGGACTTGCTGTCCAAAGGCTTAATTCAGCCCAGCTCCTCTTCGTTTTGTTCCCCTATACTTCTTGTACAGAAGAAAGATGGTTCATTTCGTATGTGTGTTGATTATTGCGCACTAAACAAGATGACCATCAAGAATAGATTCCCGATTTTGTGCATAGACGATGTGCTGGATCAGCTCAATGGAGCTTCAGATTTCAGCAGGATAGATTTGAAAAGTGGTTACCACCAAGTTCGCATACAACCACACGATGTGCACAAGATAGCATTCCGTACTACCTTTGATATGTATGAATACCATTTGGGTTGACAAATGCCATGCCCCTCCTACCTTTAGTCGAATGGTGGCACGTATATTCCATCCTTACATGCAATTCACTGGTACCTTCTTCAATGACATCATAGGCTTTCCGAAGAAGAGCACAGGAAACTCCTTGCTTCCGTCTTCCAAGAGCTGCGTAATCATCAGCTCTATGCCAATAGCAAGAAGAGTGAATTCTTCTTGGAAGAGATCCACTATCCTGGGCATATCATTTCCAAGGATCTTGCTAAGATTCAAGCTATTCAGATGGATCTTGCTAAGATTCAAGCTATTCAAGAATGGCATGAGTTGAAAAGTGTTCATGAAGTACGCAACTTTTTGGGTCTTTGGTCGCACTACAGAAGGTTTATCAGACCCTTTGCTGACATAGCTTCCCCACTTCATGACTTAACTGAAAAGAATGCAGCCTTCAAATGGCATGAGCCACAAAGGACAGCATTCAATACACTCAAAAGCAAGCTGACTATAGAACCAATTCTGGTAGTCCCCGATTTTTCCAAGCCTTTTGATGTGGATTGTGATGCTTGCGGAGAGTGTGTTGGGGCTGCACTTCATTAGAATGGCCATGTAGTGACTTATGAAAGCCGGAGAGTACGGGATGTTGAGAGATATCTGGGAATCTATGAGAACGAATTGTAAGATGTGATTCATGCCATTAATATATGAAAGCATCTCTTGGATGCATATTTTACTGTACAGACTGACCACCAAAGTTTGAGATACTTCTTGACACAGACTCAGCTCTCAAAGAAGCATATGAAATGGGCAAATATCTTGTCAATGTATGATTTTCAGATTGTCCATACACTAGGAGCTCAGAACTAAGGTGCTGATGCCTTGTCTCAAAGACCCCAAGTTAATAATGTCACTATTGCCTATCAAAGGGATCTCGAAGAGATGAGGGAGCACTATGCCAGTGACCCAGACTTTGGTGAAATATTGCAGCAAATGCAGGATGGGCAGTCATTATTCCCTTTAAGAGGGGTATTTAATGAAGGGTGGCTGCCTATGCATCACCCGAGATATGAGGCAAAAGATTTTGGAGGAATGCCATGCACCTCTATATGCCGGGCATAGAGAAATTACAGCTTAACTTGCTCAAGCTTTGGAGAGGTATTCTTATTGGCCAGCTATGCATAAAGATGTTCGCCAGTTGGTTATGGAATGCCTTGTCAAAAGGTCAAGTATTATAGGTGGAAGGCACTTGGCCTATTGTATGCCTCTTCTTGTGCCTCAGGCACCTTGGGAAAGTATAGCAATGGACTTCATTTTTTATTTGCCATGATCAATGTCAGGGAATGTTGGGATATGGACTATCATTGATAGATTTAGCAAACATCCCCATTTCATTCCAATACGTAAAACCATAAAGGCCGATCATATGGCCAAGGTTTTTATTGCGTAGATTTTTAAGCACCATGGTATGCCAAAGTCCATTGTCAATGACCGGGACCCCAGAATGACAAGCCAGAGTGACGAATTATTCTTCTTTCCATCCCTAGATAGATGGTCAAAGTGAAGTCGCAAATTCAATAGTTAGATCTTTTGAAATGCTACGTGGTTGACGAGATTGGGAAAAGTACCTTCCACTTGTGGAGTTTGAATACAATAACGCAGCTATACCTCCATAGGTAAAGCCCCGTTTGAGGTCATTTACGGAAGGTGATCCTCCCACCAATCCTAAGGACCAAATATGAGATTTTTGCAGCTGATCAGTATGTTAGAGATCTCGAGACAGCATTCAGCCAAGTCTGGACAGCAATTGAGAGATCTTAGGAGAAGCACAAGAAAGCTGCAGATAAGCACAAGAGAGAGCTGGATCTCAAGAAAGGGGATTGGGTACTTTTGAAGTTTGAAAGAGTCAGGCTCCACAAGCTTAAGGGCAAAGAAAAAGTGTATACCAAGCTATCTCCTAGGTATTATGGCCCTTTTAGGGTTTCAGATGGGATCAATGAGGTTGCATATAGATTGGAATGTCAGAGCATTGTAAGATTCACAATACCTTTCATGTGAGTCTTCTAAAGAAATATCAAGGGCCGGAGCCTACAGAACCTATAATTGAAGATCCATAAGAAGTGGAAGAACTGGAGGAGACCCTCCAGCCAGAACACCATATGGTATGTAAAGGGTCACAAGGCAAGGCATTTTACAGGTACCTTTCAAGTTCAAGTACTCGGCATTGAATGCCAACTGGTTGGATGAAGACATGTTGTTTGACTATCCACAAGTTCTGGATATTTGCAGATAGGCTTTTCAGTTGAGGTCAATTGATTAGAAGCTGACAGGGTGCCTCCAAGCTGTAAAGATACCAAGCAAAGTATAAAGTAGACCTTTTTATTTGTCAATAGCTAAAGAGCTCATTATTTATTTTGACTATGGTTAAAATAGCTTTTCTAATTGGTCAAAGTATTGACGTCGGTCAAAGACACTTGACCTTGGTCAAGAAGGCTTGACCTCGGTCAAGGAGACTTGGCTTAGGCCTAGAGGGTTGACTTTAGTCAACCAAGACAGTCCAGAGACTTGGCCATAATTAAGGCACCGTGATTGTCGATCACTTAATTATGATCAAGAGGGTTGACCTTGGTCAACCAGAGAAATTAATGTATGTTATGTGCGCACATGTGTTTAGTGGGGACGCCCACAATGACTAGGAATAGTCTAGAGTTTTATTTTGCATGCAAAGGCTAATGATTAATGGGTGCCATGGCTATGTGCAATCAATTAATTGTTGCAGGTACAAGAGAATGGTTTAATATCCAAGCTTTATGGGGCCTAGCAGGTTACTAGGGGGTGTCCATGTGACCAAGGGATACAAAGGCTCTAGAACTGCCCTATGTGGCACGTAATTAGGAAAATGATACTTGGCACTTGCCAAGAGAAGACAAAGGTTTCTTTTTTAAAGGAATACGATGATTTTACCGCATTTTTACATCTACTGGAAAAACTAGGGTGATAATTGTATTGAAGTAATAGGGTTCATCCTGTGCGTAGATTCTAATCTCTTGCACAAGTTGGATAGATGGTACAGAGTTGATCCTCAGCATTATGACTGTCTTATTGTCAATTTATGGGTGGATTACACGTTCACACATTCTGATCATGCCCCTTTGTGGTTGAGGATTAGTCTCCATGAGATACCTGATGACAAGCTAGTCCACAGAAGATTGCTCATTGAGAAGATTGCTCATTGAGAAGATTGCTCATTGTCAACAATAGTTATTTGCAGCATGAAGCATACAAGGCTCTGGTTAAAGATGCAGTTCCCACTATCTCAACAGGCTGCCATTGGCATTGATTTTACTTGGGAAGCTTTTGTTACACGCATGCAAGCAGTCATTGGTAGTTATGGCAAAAGCTACATGAAGACCTTGAGGGACAATGTTGCTCAGTGCCAGTTTTTGACAGAGTTGAGTCACCTCAGGAATCTTTCCAATCAAGAAAATCAGATTTTATGGCATGCAAAATATTATTTGCAATGCAATGACAATAGGAAAATAGCCAAATGGGAGACACGTGCTCGACAGAGAGCCTTTTTGGATAAATGTTGCTCATTTAAAACATTTTTTAAAGGGCTGCATTAGAGAAGGTCCTCTCAAAATATTTGCAGGGTTTTTTCTGCACTCATTGTGAAACCAAGGGTTTTGAGGCATCTTCCCATCTTGGGCGTGTGTGGATTGGGTTGTAAGGAAGGATCTGGTGGTAGCGTCTTGTACTACCGAGGCAAGGGTGTTCGGGGCGTGGGCGATGTCTATATCATCACCCAGTAGGGTTGGAAGCTCTCTGGCTAAGTCACTCACATATATTGGGTTGAGGGCATGGTCAAAGTGGATCTGGATACGAGCAAACGTGGTAGGAACTATCCTTGTGACTGGTGTGATAGCGGAGATACAAAAAGCTAGATATGTGTGGTCAGCTTCAAGTTGGGGAGGGAGTACTATGAAGTCATGTATCCATGAAGCAAAGCTAGTGGGCCGAGTATGTAATTCACTATGCTTGCCCCCCAGCATGTGGGAAACAAGTGAAACGCCTAGATGATGGCCATTTTTGAAGGCCATTGTAGATGATGAGGTCGGCATCTGCAGAATGTCTCAGGATCCCGAGCTTCGCTGCATCTAGCTCCAGAATCATGTGGGGATCTCTCTCATATGTGAAGTCTAGTAGGCCACTTGTCTATCTTGCATTGAAGTCACCCAGGAGGAGGATGTCTCCCTGCCTGGAGAACTCTATGATGTCATCATGGATCTCAAATGGACTATGTCCTTTGTAGTGACCTATGATGACGGGGGGAAGTAGTATATTGCTATCAAAATCGTTCGTGGGTGCGTGTGGCAGTTGGACTCTTATCCACGTATGACGTCCATGATCCTCTTTCCGTACCACAGATATAAGCGGTCTCAATGTGTTTTGAAAAGGAAAGCTACACTCTAGAACCTCGTATCCCTCTATCTCTTCTCTATTCTGTCCTATGAGCTGACTCCCTAGTATATCGTTGAAGGAGGTTGAGTGAGTGAGAGCAAGAGAGATTGAGAGAGTAGGAAGCTTGGAAGCTGAAGACGTAGTTGCAATAGAATAGAGTGAAAAGAGTACAACTCAAAGTGAGAAAGATAAGGTTTTGTCCTAGTGGCAAAACCTTAGTAGTCACTAACCATAGTTAGTGAACTAACTGCAGTTAGGGGGAAAAACCTCTTAAAGAGGGAAAAGTGCCCCTAACTAGCTTATTATATTACATTGGTCACTGCTGAATTATATCTATAATTCTAACACCCCCTTGCAGTGCCAATGTCATGTACAAGGCTGATCAATCACCAAATGGATATAAGTTCAGGGCACTGCGAAATGCCTCAAACTTTTCACGTGGTAGTGCTTTGGTGAAAATATCTGCAACGTTGTCATGTGTGGACACAAAGATCATACTGATCTCTCCTGCATGCAACTTCTCTCTGACGTAATGATAGTGAACCTCAATGTGCTTCGTGCGAGCATGAAACACTGGATTCTTTGCCACTGCAATGGCACTCTGACTATCAGTGAGAATTGGAGAAGGACCCTCCAAAGACAGATGAAGATCAGCAAATAAACGTCTCAGCCAGACACATTCATCTGTTGCTGTGAAAGCTGCCCTGTACTCAGCTTCACATGATGAGGTAGCCACTGTAGATTGTTTCTTGCTCAGCCATGAAATGCAAGATTTACCCAAAAAGAAACAATTGCCACTAGTGGACTGCCTAGTGTCATAATCACCAGCCCAATCTGAATCACTGTAGGCATGCATCTGCAAGTCACCCCCCCTGGGAAATAGTAAGCCAAAAGACTTGGTGCCGTGCAAATAACGGAAGATGCGCTTAACTGCCTGCCAATGCATAGTTTTGGGGCTGTGCATGTACCTGCTCACCTGAGATACTGCAAACTGAATATCAGGCCTAGTATTGCAGAGATATATGAGGCATCCAACAGCTTGACTGTAAAGTGTGGCATCAACTGATTCTCCTGCATCATGCATTGTGAGTTTCAGCCCCGGTTCCATAGGAGTAGATATGGGCTTACACTCTTGCATGTTAAATCTGTCCAAGAGTTTCTGAACATACTGGACTGAGACATAACAGTGCCACGTCTCTCATGAGAGAACTGGATCCCCAAATAAAAGTGAAGCAGCCCCAAATCTGACATGTCAAAGTTGGTCTGCAAATCAGCTTTGAAATCTGCAATTTTTTCTTCATTGGACCCTGTGAGCAGTAAGTCATCGACATAAAGAAGGATGACTAAAATTTCCCCCCCATCCATCTTGATGTAGAGGGTGCTCTCAGTAGGACTATTGTGCAGCCCCTTGCTGGTCAAAAAGGCATGTATCTTAGCATACCATGCACGAGGGGCCTGTTTCAGCCCGTATAAAGCTTTATTCAGTTTGCATACTTGAAGTGCATTTGCTGTAATTTCAAAGCCCGGAGGTGGTTTGACATACACCTCTTCCAGCAAGTCCCCATTTAAGAAGGCTGTTTTTATGTCCAACTGATGAACATTCCACTCAAAATGGGCAGCCATTGCAATTACTGATTGGATGGTGGTCATCCGGGATGTAGGAGCAAATGTCTCCTCATAATCTATGCCCTTTTTCTGAGCATAGCCCTTAGCAACCAGCCTGGCTTTATATCTGTCAATGGAGCCATCTGGCTTCCGTTTGACTTTAAATACCCATCGTGTGCCAATAGCATGTTTACCCTGTGGCAAGTCCACAACATCCCAAGTCTGATTTTTTGCAATGGACTGCAACTCATCGTGCATGGCATTCATCCAATGCACATTACCTTTTGCTTCTTCAAATGTGGCAGGCTCCTCCTCATCAAGGAGAGTACCTGCATATGCTGATTCCACTGAATTAGCACCTTCCATGTGCCTTGCTGCACTGCGAGTCCTGCCAGGTAACGGAGCATCAAGTTTACTCTCCCTGAGAGTTTGTAACAGCCAGTTTGGGACTGTTTTTGCTGCATGTATGTCTGCAATTTCTTGCTGCACCACTTGTTCCACTGCCTGTGGAGGAGGCAAGACATCCTGTGGCGGAACTGAAGCATTTGAAGGTTGCTGTAAATTCTGATTTGGATCAGAAAAATCAGCAGGGGAACCCAAAGGAATGGGTAGCAACCCTTGAAAGACATCCTCTGAAGATGAAGGCATTTGAAAATCAGCTTGAGTGTGAGCTGAATTTTCAGAAAATATCACATCTCTACTTACAATGATTTTGCGTGTAGCAGGATTGTAGAGACGATACCCCTTGCTTTCTGCACTGTATCCAACAAATATGCATTTGATGGCTTTATCTGACAATTTGTGCCTAAATTCAACTGGCACATGTGCATAGGCAAGGCATCCAAAGACTCGGAAGTGATCCACTGAAGGCTTCCTGTCATTCCAGACCTCAAAAGGAGTTTTTGTTTTTAAAGCCTTAGTGGGAGCCCTGTTCAAAATGTAATTGGCACACATCAAACCCTCTAACCAGAATTTATGAGGCATGTGTTTGCTTTTCAGCATACATCTGTCCATCTCCATGAGGGTTCTATTTTTCCTCTCAGCTTTGCCATTTTGCTGAGGGGTCAGCCTGACTGTGAGCTGATGCACAATACCCTTTTGCTTGAGAAAAGCATCAAATTCTGCAGATAGGTATTCCCCACCTCTATCCGTGCGTAATGTCTGTATCTTGAGTCCGGTTTCATTTTCAACCATGGCTGAAAAGTGTTTAAACACTGTGAACACTTCAGATTTCTTTTTCAGCCCATAAACCCAAGTAAAATTGGAGTAGTCATCAGTAAATGTGACAAAGTAGAGATGACCACCCAATGACGGAGTCCTCATGGGACCACAGACATCACTGTGTATAAGCTGCAATTTGCGAACAGCTTTAACTGAACCATCCTTTTTGAAGGGGAATCTATGCATTTTACCTAAAATGCACCCTTCACAGGCATGTGGAGGAGGTATCTCAAGAGGTGGCAATGCATCAACCATTGAAAATTTCTGAAGTGTCATTAAGCTGTTATAATGCATGTGGCCATATCTGGCATGCCATAGTGCTGCATTTTGCATGGCAGCTGTAGGGGTAGAAATTGCCAAAGCGTGGGCTGCTCTTTTCTCAAAAATATCAAGCTGAAAAAGCCCACGCAGCAGAGTACCAGATAACATTAAGGCATAATTAGCTTCCCTGTCTCGGACAGCACATTTGTCATCCTCAAAGATGACCTGAAATCCCCCTCTGTTAAGAGTGGACACTGAAAGGAGATTTTTGGTTATGCCAGGCACATATAAGACATCAGAAAGTCTGAAAATTGAGCCATCAATTGCAGTGAGCTCAACTTCTCCTGTGCCACGTACTGAATATGAGGAGTTGTTGGCACAAGTGACTTTCTTACCAACAGGAGGTGGATGCAAGGAAGTAAAAAGACACTTCCTCGAAGTGATGTGCTTGGATGCACCGCTGTCAAAATACCATGTGTTCAGTGTTTCATTAACACTGAAAGCAGATGCATATGTAGAAGAGTCAAAGCTGCAAGTCAAAAATGCATATGTATCATCACTGCAAGAGGCTGTACTATCCCGAGCATCTGGAACAGCCAACCTAGAATCAGAAATGCAAGATAAAAAGGCATAATCTTGACCAACAAAGTTGGCTGCAGCATCCCCACTGTCAGATGCACAAGGGGCTGAATCTGAAACAGCCATTCCTGAGCTGTTTTTCTTTTCTTTTGCAATCCTTTTCCTGCATTCTGCTATGTGATGACCTGGCTTTTTGCAGTAGTGACAAAAACCCTTCTTTTTGGGCTTACTTGCATCACTTTTAGCCTTTTGTGTAGGCTGTCCTGACCCACTGGAAGGCTGATTTGCTGTTGTCTTTGCCTGTCCCTTTGTTTTTGATTTAAATTTTGACAGCATGGCTTGTTCACCTGCACGTGAAGCCAAATTTTTCCTGGTCTGCTCTTCCTGAAGCAGAAGTCCTATCAACTCATGAAAAGAGAGAGGATTTGCACCCCCCCTCAATGATAAATTCAGGGAAGTGTGAAAGCTGAGATAAGACTCATGAAGAGAATTCAGAGTGGTTGTAATCATCTCTGAATCAGGAATAATTTCATCTATGTTTAACAACTGCTCTCTGAGATCCTGTAGCTTTGTGAGTGACATGGAGTCACCCTCCTCCATATGGGTATTGCTCAACTCTCTTTTTAAGAAAGATACTCTGGCATCATTCCGTGCTGCATACATGCTTTCCAAAATATCCCACGCTGCCTTGGAGGTCTTACACGACCGGATATGCGGAATGATTGATCTTTTCACTGAAAGAGAGATGCATGACAAGGCTAAGGCATCCCGTGAATCCCATCTCTTTTGCTCTGGAGTATTGACTGTAGCTGCACCAACAAGTTGCCCTGCAGCTGCACCCTGTGCACGACCTCTTCCACCTCCTTGTTGAGGAGGGGTAGCAGGTGCAATATCTGCTGGTCGGATTTCATCCCCATTGACATAATCCCATAAATTGCGAGAAATCAGAATATTATGTACCATGAAACTCCAGAGGGAGTAGTTGGTACCATCCAACTTGTCTTCCTGTGAAAGACCACCGAACTGGAACTCATTCTGATTTTGATGGGCCATATCTGAGAAAGAGATTGAAGCAGATACAAAGCTGAATCCCCTTACTGGGAATAAAATGCACAACTCCCAAAAACACAGCCAAGCACGGGCTGTATATGCAACTTAGATTTCTGTACTTGAGCTGTCAGAAATCTGTCCAAGCATCAAACACTCTCCAAAATCTGCCAAAAGTGTTCCAAACACTCCAAGAAAGGCAGTATGTACTGAATACTCCAAAAAATGCTCTCCCAACACAAAAGCCCCAATTTGTGGCTAGAAATTGCAGCCAGAAAGGGGCAAAATTACTAAAAGCCCCAAATCTGCAATTTTAAAACAAAAGCCCCAAATTTCAGACTAGATCTCCAATTTTGCTCCAGATGTAGCTCCAAAATTGCACAATGATTGCAATGGCTGCAATATGCAAAATGCCCCAAATGTACTCCAAAACAACTGCACCAAACTGTAGTTTTCTGCAAGATGAGCCTGTCAAAGAACACACGAGGCTGACAGCAACCGGTGTAGATCTGTAAGTACAGATGGTAAGTCCAAACTGTACGGTAAGTACCGATTGTACGGACTGTACGGTAAGTACGGAACAGGCCGTACAGTACGGGAAGCAAGAGCTGTACGGGACTGGCGACGATGTACAGCTCTGAGCGGCGATGTACGGCACTTCACGATGTACGGGGCGCAGGAATGTACGGCGAATTCCGTACAGTCGTACGGACTGTACGGACGATTGGAGCAGACTTGTTACGTGGAGCAAAAAGTACGATGAAAGAAGCAGGGAGCCCGAGTCTCTTGAACCTGCTCTGATACCAAATGATGGAGAGGGAGTGAGTGAGAGCAAGAGAGATTGAGAGAGTAGGAAGCTTGGAAGCTGAAGACGTAGTTGCAATAGGATAGAGTGAAAAGAGTACAACTCAAAGTAGTGACAAAACCTTAGTAGTCACTAACCATAGTTAGTGAACTAACTGCAGTTAGGGGGAAAAACCTCTTAAAGAGGGAAAAGTGCCCCTAACTAGCTTATTATATTACATTGGTCACTGCTGAATTATATCTATAATTCTAACAATCGTGTCACTATGGGCAGCCCTCTCTTTGGGCTCTCATGTGTCTCGGTGTAGAAAATGTCTCTATCTATGTATGTCTCTGAAAAGCCACCTGGATCGGACCAGAGGGTGCCATTATTGTTCCGAACAGCCATGCTTACTCTGCCTTGTGTCTGTCTCATAGGCCCGACACCATCATGCACTATCTGTATCTCCTCCACCTCTTTCTTCCCTTGAGAGAGAGAGAGAGAGAGAGAGAGAGAGAGAGAGAGAGAGATGTATTAACGTCTGCGAGAAGCCTCGCGGGCCTATGAGACAAATGCAAAGCCAAAAGGTAACTCATACAAGCCACTAAGGGCTGAAGCAAAGGGCTCACTAAGGCCCTTGCTGAAAACTGAAAGCTAAAGTGCTAAGATAGTGAACAAAGTAGTAGAAGTAGAACAAAGCTGGTCGGGAAAATGGATCAACTGTGCAAGTGGACCGCAGCCATGCCCCTCCTGGAAGAGGTAGTGATATCGTCCCCGGATCTCATAATAGACTAGGCAGACACATAGAAAGTGCTCCTCTGTCTCGATCTCCTCCATTTGGCATAGTGTGCAAGTATTCTGCTCTCTGGGTATGTCGCAGCTCTCCCTGCCTCAATCCTCAACTGATGTGACGAGACTCGCAACTGACCGATGGCGATCCTCAATGCATGTGAGACTCTCTTGTCCTCGAGATAGTGAGGTTTGATGACAAGACCGTGCTTCGAGACCCTCAGGAAGTGGTCATGGTAGAATTGGATCTTGGTGGAGAACCCCTCTCCCCCCCAATCCCTAGATGTATGGAGCTGGAGGAGGTCCAACTGTATGATACGGTTGATCTCATCTTGTGGGATCATCTCGGGTGGTGCATCCAAGCTGTACTGAAAGGGGGGAAGTCTGTCCATCTGAATGCCGTGACTAACAAACCATGTGGATACCCGTGCATACCATGTTGTATCAATACATCTCTCAGCTAGTTGCCTGGAGGACTCCAATGCTAACCTCGGTAATCTCCACTGGGGTAAGGCTCGGACTCTATGGAGGAACGTCAGTGTTTGAAAGATGGCATCAACCTGGAGAGGGGTCATGGTGGCGAACTCTGCCTGTATAATCTAATGGAGGATTGAGGGCTTACTCCGAACCATCTTGGATCCCATAATCACCTGTAGCCTTTCAAAGCTCCTCCACTGTGTCGCTGAAATATCACTCCCCCATAAAGGTGCTGCATACATGGCAATCGGTCTCACTAGCGTGTCAAAAATCCAACCCTTCGTCAGAGAGAGAGAGGGGCCGAGCAGAGAAATCATTACATGACTTTCTCACAGAAACCAAATCGTTGAGAGTTCTATGTTTCTCATCGTTGTGTGTATGGAGTTGACTGTCAGAACTCCTTATTTCGTTTCAACTATAGTCCCATATACAAGTGACAATTGGACACACACACTTGGATATGAACCCCTCAAAATTATGGTGGCTTTTTGAGTTATTGAGGAGGCCATGCATGGCTATGGGGAGGAGGATTGGGAGCCTCCTCTCCTAGTGCAACCTGGTGGTGACACGCGGCCCTCTGGCTGTTGCGTGACTTTTTGCGTAATTTCTGTGAACTAGGCGGCCTTGGCTGTATGGGTTGTCGAATTGAATGTCTAGACCTGGCCCTGTGTGGGTGGTTGAATGTAATAGCTGGCGCTGCCCTGTGTGGGTGGTCAGATCTCGTACTTGTGCTCAGCCCATGGGGGGGTGTTGGAACATGTGCCGACCCCTTCGTAAGGCATGAAATTGAGAGGGGTGAAAACCCTCTTGTGTGCGTTTGTGACACGTGGATTTGGGAGACTATAATCCCATATACAAAGTGGCAATTGGATACACGTTGGATATAATGGCAGATTGAACCCTTTTTCAAAATCCCCCTGGCTTTTTTGGGGTATTGAGGAGGCTATGGGGAGGAGGATTGGGACCCTTCTCACCCGGTGCAACTTGGTGGTGACATGTGGCCCTCTAGCTGCACCAACACTCGTGGCAGGTTCAGCATCAGGAGAAGGAACTATAACCTCATATACAAAGTGGCAATTGGATGTACCTTGGATATAATGGCAGATTGAACCCTTTTTCAGAACCCCACTGGCTTTTGGGGGTATTGAGGAGGCCATGCACGGCTATGGGGAGGAGGATTGGGACCCTTCTCCCCCAGTGCAACTTGGTGGTGACACGTGGCCCTCTAGCTGCGCCAACACTCGTGGCAGGTTGTGCAAGTGGTAGTAATTTGGCGCCAATAAAAGAGAACAATGCCAGGGTTTAAAAGAGACCTCCAAAGGGGAATGCAAATTAAATGTAAGAGTCATGCATGAAATAAAAAAGCTCGTTCACTATTGTTGACAATATGTATGCCTCGTCCTCTTTACATCATTAGTAGCACTTATATTTAGGATCATCATTGTGAGTTTGATGTGACTGTTCATGTACATCCCTTTCTGGATGTTTGCTGGTATTGAAGAAGAATCTGATTTCTGAAAGCCATGTAGAAGGAAAGGTTCTAGCTACCTAAAAAATAGTGCCACAAAGTGATGATGAATGCATTGACGGAGACAATATGGAGGAAGGCAGAGTGGTTTCCCTAGGGAGAAGACATGAAGCATCATACGTACAGTTTCCTCTCATGAGCAATTCCAGGATGCACTGTCGGAGCATGCTCACACTAACATTGTGGGTACTCATACAACCTGTTTGAATCAAGAAAACTTTTAATCTATATTCATTCGAAGACTCTTGCAAGAAAGTTCATGCATGATGTCGACTATGGCACCTCTATCTTAAAGGACCTAAGTTGAACTTGGGATCGCCTATGTTTATTGTGACCTTTTGTTTTTTCTTCTTGTAAGTCAAATCTGTGACAGCTTTAAAGAATTTAAGAGCTTGTGGAGTATCAATGTATGATGAAGACCAGTTACGTGATGAGTTTCAGACTTATTACATGAAATGTGGCATAAGACATGAATGCACCATGGAGCGGAGCTGAAAGTAAGAACACAACACTTATTGGGATGGCCAAGTCATGTTGATGGAGTGGTATATTCCAAAAAACTATGGGGTAGGAGCTCTAACTAAAACAGATATATCTGTTACTAAATTCTAGCAAAGCCATAAGAAATGTCTCATGATAAGGGGCTTGTCTAAGGGCACATGTCTTGCCTGACCAAACTAGTCTCTGAAATAAGCAAACTTTTCACCTTTGTATGGTACTCAATCATGACAAGAATAGTATACCAATTCTATCTCCCTACCTACAATTTCTTGCTAGTAATTGATTATGTTCCTCAATATGCTTTGCCCTCGCTAGAAAACTTGATCTTTGGCAAGCTGAGTGAATGGCCGGGACCTTGTGAAAGGACCTAAAAGTTATAGTATTGGCCTTATGAACTGCGTTGCTTCACACAAGGCATGAGTGGAACTTATGTAGTTTGGTCATGTAAGTACACTGCCACAGGAGGTTGATTTTTTCTTTTCTAAGAATCTGCTCCTAAACCAGGACTAGAAAAACATCCATTTGTGGATCTGTTGTCATCTACATTACCTGTCCAGCTTGATCTGTAACAAAATAAGGACAAATGTATTGTCATATTACCAAGGTCAGATGTCCTGCAAAAGACATGATACTTTCCTGCAAAGAATGATACCATTTTGGTTGCTCGTCCTTAACAATTCTTGGACCAGTGCATGCAGTAATTGAGTATGGCCATAGATTAAGATATGGCAAGTTGGATGGTTGGAAAAAATATAAGTCTGTCTACCAATTGAGAATGGGTGCTTGTTTAGATCCATACAATGATTTCTGCCCGCTGCATACCTTTTGCTCCTTGCCTTGGAGCATTTGTAGATCTTCTCATCAAGAAAACCATTCAAGAATGTCTTTTTAACATCCGTTTGATGAATGTACCAATTGTGATGTGCTGCCAATGCTATGACAGTTTGATGAAGTCATCTTCAGAATGTGCAAATTTTTTATCATGTTTTGCTTCATGCTTATGTGCATAACGTCTTCCATGTACCCTTGCTTTGTACTTGTCCATTCTGCCATTTGAAGTCATTCAGTATGTGAACCCTTTTGATCCAATGGGCTTGTTGTCTGCTAGTAAATCTTCGAGTTTCCATATCTCATTTATCTTTAGAACAGTACAATTGTTCATCCATTGCATTTCTCTAAAGCTCACCTTGAGAAGCTTAAGCAAAAGTTGGGGTTTCATTAACTCGCATTGATATAGCAACAAAGACAAGAATTTACTACTTAGCTTGCAATTCCATAGGTGTGCTTTTCTAAATTTATTTTGGAAAGTAAAATCATGTCTTAATGCCTGCTAGAACTGTCTTGACAGGATACTGTAAAATTTACAAAGTTCTAGCTATAATTGGATGCAATCACCTTATGCCAACATACACACGATCTTGGCTCAACTTGCTTAATTAGAAACCCTAGTTTCACATTGAAAATAGACATCATTGGTCTATAATATGTGAGGAATCTTATATTTTCTAGATGGGTTAGGGGACCTGGGATGCATGGCACTTATCAAGGATTTTCATCTGCTTTAATAAAGAAATTATGACTGCAGGGATGGAAGTATAAAGCTCCTTGGAAAAGCTGGTGTCCAAAGCATGCTAGTTTCAGATTCGCAAGATAGATGTAAATTTCTTGAGGTTTGTAATCTTCTGAACGAAAAGCTTTCGATTGTTTCCCAGCAGTTAGTGGCAGTCTGGAGGATTTTTGTTCTGTAGGAATAAACTCTTCATAGAAAAGAGAATAAAAGGTGCTACTCTTTTAACTGATGAACTGGACATTTTCTCTTTTGACATTTTATTTTGTCCAAAACAGTTTGCAAACAATGCTGGCCATATTATCAATATTACAGTGGCAAATGATATACAGGTGAGCCCTGCAAAAGGATAAGGCTTTGCTAGGTTGGAGAGTTTAAATCGATCACTTTGTAAATGTGAGAGGAACCGACCTAGGCCTCCTGTGTTTAGCCTCACTGAATAATGGCTGAACCTGCCAAAATCATGCAATTGTCTGGGCAGGAATTAAGTCCTTGAAGAATCATTAAAGTACCTATGATATACTAGTCAAGACCTGTACGGGAGGATTTGCTTTCTCAGTTCTTATTTTATAATTAGTGTGTCCTTGCAGATATGGGATTTGGAGAAACGAGTACTTGCCCAAAGTTACAGATGGCACACAAATATAACTGCATTTGCTGTAGTTCAAGGCACTCCTTACATGTGGGAATTCCTCCTTGTTTAGTTTGTATATGGATTGCAAGTTGTGCCTTGATTTTCTATATTATATTAAATATGAGTAGGTTAGTTGCAATTAGTCCTCTTGTGGTAACCTTTACTAGATGTGATTATGATTTCACAGGTATATTGGAGAAGATTCTGGTGATGTGTCTGTCCTCCAGTACGAGAGAGGAGAAAACAAGCTTTGTCAAATGCCTTATAGCATTCCCGTGCGTGCTTGTCTTGGTATATTTACTATTGAGCAATTTTCTGTCGTACATTAAATACTGGTTGGTTGCTCAGAAACGATGAATAAGATGCTATTTTATCGACCAAATCAGCGTGGGAGTGCCGTTGCTTGCCTTGTTGCTTATTTTCACAAAGCACATTGCCTATTGAGGATCACCATTTCGTTGAATATTGACTCACCAAAAGAATGGTTTATTAGGAAAGTAGGACTTGGACTTACAACAAGCTCTGCAGTTTTGTAATGGCATGTGGCTGGGACTGTAATGACGAAAGGTTCTTTGTCTTCCACTCCATTTATGATACCATTGTACTCCTCTTTCGAGGCTTCCTGCCACTTGGGGATTATCCTTGGCATCCTCATATCTCTTAGGCTCAGCTATATCTTTCATATTGGTCATGTGACTCACATTGAGCCTATGAAGCGCCCTTCGGACCCTTGTACATCTTTTGAGTCCTTCCTCACTAGTTTAGGGTTCATCAATAAGATGGCCTACTTTGATGGTTCATAAAAGTGCTTGGTACGGTCCTTGACTTATGCTCAACCTTACCAGTCTCTGATGAAGGTTCTTTAACAACAGATGGATCAGTCTCTCTTTCTACCACTTGCTCAATGACAGGTAGAACGATGTATCCTGTTGTGAAGTATAATTAATTCCTCCTTCATCAAAGATTATATCTCTGCTAGTGATGATATTGCGTGCTTCAGGATTCCAAATTTTATCGGCCTTGTGATCATCACTAAGCCAACAAGTATACCTTCAATTGATTTATTATCCAGTTTTCTTCTGTTGGTATCAGGGATATGTGCATAAGCCTCTTAGCCAAATGTTCTTAGTGATCTATTCTAGGCTTTACACGAGAAAAGGCCTCTTTAGAAATCTTGTTTAGTACAGGTTTCGTATCACTGTGGTTATGAAGGCATTAGCTGTATTTATTGCTTCAGCCCACAAGTAGTTTAGTATAGTGCAGGCTTTCAGCATTTTCCTGGTTTTCTCAGCTAGAGTACAGTGCATGCGCTCAGCAACACGATTTTGTTGGAGAGTGTGAGAGGTAGAGTGTCGTCTTTCCCTTTGCAAAATTCAAAAAGTTTAGTCCCCTTCCTTTTAAAAAATTCGCTAAGTTTTGGCTTATATTCTCCCTGGCCTTTACAAGCCTGCCAGTTTGATTTTCCACTGTGGCAAGGAATTCCTTAAAGTAGTAAAGGGTTTCATACTTCTGCTTCTTTAGGAAGTACACCCATGTCTTCCTAGAATAGTTGTCTATAATTGCGAAGAAGTAAACCTTACCCCCTACTAATTTGGCATTCAGAGGACCACATAGATCAGAATATATCAACTGGAGGTTATCTTTCTTTCTTGAATCCTTCTTTGGGAGCGTTTCACGATTGTGCTTTCCCATAGTACATCCTTTGACGTGGATGAGGCAAGCCATTCACAAAACCTTTCCTGTTCATTAGGATTAGGTTTTGCATGTTCAAATGGCGGTAGGTCTCAATGGCGAGGATCAAGTGGGTAAAAGAGGGTCCATACAATTGGCAACGTATATTGTCTAGAGGATCGGCCAATCAATGAACCGGGGTGTGAAAATGTCACATGCACCCCTGCACTAGGGTGCATTGCGACACACTAAACTCATCATCAAGTGCAGCATTATTTTTCAAATCAGGATATTCTGTTGTATGCTATTGCCCCATTGTGAGCCGTAGTCAAGGGACGAGTCAGGAATGAGCTACGTGGGTCCATTTCCAGCCCGCAGGGTCAATTCAAATCAGGTGTAAGTGTAGGTTGTATGCAGGCCAAATGCCCTGGGCTGTCCAAAACCTAGCCGGACCATGTTAGCCCAAGGCTTACCAGGGCGGCTGGTCAGTTGACCAGGTTGGTCAACCAGCTCACGTAGTCCGGTGGTTCCAAGCCTATAAAAGAGGCCTCTGCGCCCCCCCCCCCCCTTTTTTTGGCATTCAGCATCATTTTCAGCTCGTGAATTTGTGTCATCAGCTTCAGTCCCCGTTGCCTATAGTTCGCGGCTCCTTTCAGCCAGCATATCACAGCGTCAACATGGAGATCAGGGCGTCTTCTCCTCAGTAGTCATCCGGCTGTTAGAATTATAGATATAATTCAGCAGTGACCAATGTAATATAATAAGCTAGTTAGGGGCACTTTTCCCTCTTTAAGAGGTTTTCCCCCCTAACCGCAGTTAGTTCACTAACTATGGTTAGTGACTACTAAGGTTTTGTCACTAGGACACAACCTTATCTCTCACTCATTGAGTTGTACTCTTACACACTCTTCTATTGCAACTCAGCTTTCAGCTTCCAAGCTTCCAGCTCTCACTTTCTCTTGCTCTCACTCACTCACCATTCTCTCACATTTGGTATCAGAGCATTAGATCCAGCTCCCTACGACCTCCCCGTTGAGCTCCAGGTGCAACTCACCTTCGCTGCTTCACTTCATCCGTACAGTCCGTACGACTGTATGAAATCTTGCCGTACCAACAGACCGTACCTGTCGTACCTATTTGCCGTACCGTACCGTACCTGCTCGTCCGTGCACCGTGTACCAGACTTGCTCGCCCTACATCGCGATTGTACCGTACCAGCCGTACAGTCCCGTACCAGTCGTACAAGTTGTATAGCTCATCGCCGTACAGCTTTGCACCGTACAGATCTGTGCCACGTTTGCAGGCAGGCGTCGTCGTTCGTACTCCGTACGTCGTCCGTACAGCTCCTGTCGTCTGTACTCCGTACATTCGTACGATCATCCGTACAACGTACGAATTCCATACAGGACTGTACACTGACAGTTCTGTACTGTCAGCTCACTGCCCATACACTTCTGTTGCAGGCCTTCTGTGCAGAGTTTTATTTCTGCAGTCTTTGTTTGCAGATAGCCATTGTTTGGCTCAGTTTTCTGGAAGAATTGGGGCATTTTGTTTGTTGCAGACATTGCAATCATTGTGTAGTTTCGGAGCTACACTTGGAGCAAAAATTGCAGATTTGGTCTGAAATTTGGGGCTTTCTGCTGAGGTTGCAAAATTTGGGGCTTTCAATATTTCTGCCCCTTTCTGGTTGCAATTTCAAGCTCGAAATTTGGGGCTTTCAGTTCCGCAGTACAATTTCTTGAAGAAATTTGGGGGTTTTGTGATTACACTGCAATTATGGAGTAAAATTTGGGGCTTTTGCAGACAGAGCGCAATTCTTGCAACATTTGGGGCTTTTGATCAATTTGCCCCTTTCCAGTTGCAATTTTAGGCCTATTTTAGGGCTTTTGTGTTGGGAGAGCAATTTTTGGAGTATTCAATTCATACTGCCTTTCTTGGAGTGTTTTGCAGCACTTTTGGCAGATTCTGAAGAGTTTTTGATGCTTGGACAGATTTCTGATAGTGCAAGTACAGAAATTTGAGTTGCATTTACAGCCCTTGCTTGGCTTTGTTTTTTTTTTGGGAGTTGTGCATTTCATTCCCAGTAAGGGAATTCGGTTTTGTATCTGCTTTAATCTCTTTCTCAGATATGGCCCATCAAAATCAGAATGACTTCCAGTTTGGTGGTCTTTCACAGGAAGACAAGTTGGATGGTACCAACTACTCCCTCTGGAGTTTCATGGTACGCAATATTCTGATTTCTCGCAATTTATGGGATTATGTCAATGGGGATGAGATCCGACCAGCAGATATTGCACCTGCTACTCCTCCCCAGCAAGGAGGTGGAAGAGGTTGTGCACAGGGTGCAGCTGCGGGACAAGTTGGTGGTGCAGCTACAGCCACTACTCCAGAGCAGAAGAGATGGGATTCAAGGGATGCCTTAGCTTTGTCATGCATCTCTCTTTCAGTGAAAAGATTTATCATTCCGCATATCCGGTCATGTAAGACCTCCAGGGCAGCGTGGGATATTTTGGAAAGCATGTATGCAGCTCGGAATGATGCAAGGGTATCTTTTTGAAAAGAGAGCTGAGTAATACACATATGGAAGAGGGTGACTCCATGTCAGTTCACCTCACAAAGCTACAGGATCTCAGAGAGCAATTGTTAAATATAGATGAAATTATTCCTGATTCAGAGATGATTACAACCACTCTGAATTCTCTTCGTGAGTCTTATCTCAGCTTTCATACCTCGCTGAACTTATCATTGAGGGGGGGTGCAAATCCTCTCACTTTTCATGAGTTGATAGGACTTCTGCCTCAAGAAGAGCAGACCAGGAAAAATTTGGCTTCACGTGCAGGTGAACAAGCCATGCTCTCAAAATTTAAATAAAAAACAAAGGGACAGGCAAAGACATCAGTAAAAGCCATGCTCTCACTTCCAGTGGGTCAGGATAGCCTTCCCAAAAGGCTAAAAATGATGCAAGTAAGCCCAAGAAGAAGGGTTTTTTTCATTACTGCAAAAAGCCAGGTCATCACATAGCAGAATGCAGGAAAAGGCTTTCAAAAGAAAAGAAAAACAGCTCAGGTATGGCTGTTTCAGATTCAGCTCCTCATGCATTTGATAGTGGGGATGCTGCAGCCAACTTTGTTGGACAGGATTATGCCTTTTTATCTTGCATTTCAGATTCTAGGTCGGCTGTTCCAGATGCTCGGGATAGTACAGCCAGTTGCAGTGATGATACATATGCATTTTTGACTTGCAGTTATGACTCTTCTACAGATGCATCTGCTTTCAGTGTCAATGAAACACTGAACACTTGGTATTTTGACAGCGGTGCATCCAAGCACATCACTTCTAGGAAGTGTCTTTTTACTTCCTTGCATCCACCTCCCGTTGGTAAGAAAGTCACTTGTGCCAACAACTCATCATATTCAGTACGTGGCACAGGAGATGTTGAGCTCACTGCCATTGATGGCTCAATTTTCAGACTTCGAGATGTCTTATATGTGCCTGGCATAACCAAAAATCTCCTTTCAGTGTCCACTCTTAGCAGAGGTGGATTTCAGGTCATCTTTGAGGATGACAAATGTGCTGTCCGAGACAGGGAAGATGACTATGCCTTAAGGTTATCTGGGACTCTGCTGCGTGGGCTTTTTCACCTTGATATTTTTGAGAAAAGAGCAGCCCATGCTCTTGCAGTTTCTACCCCTACAGCTGCCATGCAGAATGCAGAATTATGGCATGCCAGATATGGCCACATGCATTACAACAGCTTGATGACACTTTAGAAGTATTCCATGGTTGATGCATTGCCACCTCTTGAGATACCTCCTCCACATGCCTGTGAAGGGTGCATTTTAGGCAAGATGCATAGATTCCCCTTCAAGAAGGATGGTTCAGTTAAAGCTGTCCGCAAATTACAGCTTATACACAGTGATGTCTGCGGTCCCATGAGGACTCCATCGTTGGGTGGTCATCTCTACTTCGTTACATTTATTGATGATTACTCCAATTTTACTTGGGTTTATGGGCTGAAACAGAAATCTGAAGTGTTCACGGTGTTTAAACACTTTTCAGCCATGGTTGAAAATGAAACCGGACTCAAGATACAGACATTGCGCACAGATAGAGGTGGGGAATACTTGTCTGCAGAATTTGATGCTTTTCTCAAAGGCAAGGGTATTGTGCATCAGCTCACAGTCAGGCTGACCCCTCAGCAAAATGGCAAAGCTGAGAGGAAAAATAGAACCCTCATGGAGATGGACAGATGTATGCTGAAAAGCAAACACATGCCTCACAAATTCTGGCTAGAGGTTTTGATGTGTGCCAATTACATTTTGAATCGGGCTTCCACTAAGGCTTTAAAAACAAAAACTCCTTATGAGGTCTGGAATGACAGGAAGCCTTCAGTGGATCACTTCCGAGTCTTTGGATGCCTTGCTTATGCTCATGTGCCAGTTGAATTTAGGCACAAATTGTCTGATAAAGCCATCAAATGCATATTTGTTGGATACAGTGCAGAAAGCAAGGGGTACCGTCTCTACAATCCTGCTACACGCAAGATCATAGTAGGTAGAGATGTGATATTTTCTGAAAATTCAGCTCACACTCAGGCTGAGTTTCAAATGCCTTCGTCTTCAGAGGATGTCTTTGAGGGGTTGCTACCCATTGCCTTGGGTTCCCCTGCTGATTTTTCTGATGCAAATCAGAATTTACAGCAACCTCTAGATGCTTCAGTTCCGCCACAGGATGTCTTGCCCCCTCCACAGGCAGTGGAACAGGTGGTACAGCAAGAAATTGCAGACATACATGCAGCAAAAACAGTCCCAAACTGGCTGTTACAGACTCTCAAGGAGAGTAAAATTGATGCTCCGTTATTTGGCAGGACTCGCAGTGTAGCAAGGCACCTGGAAGGTGCTAATTCAGTGGAATTAGCATATGCAGGTACTCTTCTTGATGAGGAGGAGCCTGCCACATTCGAAGAGGCAAAGGATAATGTGCATTGGATGAATGCCATGCACGATGTGTTGCAGTCCATTGCAAAAAATCAGACTTGGGATGTTGTAGACTTGCCACCGGGTAAACATGCCATTGGCACACGATGGGTTTTCAAGGTCAAACGGAAGCCAGATGGCTCCATTGACAGATATAAGGCAAGGCTGGTTGCTAAAAGCTATGCTTAGAAAAAGGGCATAGATTATGAGGAGACATTCGCTCCTACATCCCGGATGACACCATCAGATCAGTTATTGCAATGGCTGCACATTTTGAGTGGAATGTTCATCAGTTGGACATAAAAACAGCCTTCTTAAATGGAGACTTGCTGGAAGAGGTGTATATCAGACAACCTCCGGGCTTTGAAATTACAGCAAATGCACTTCAAGTATGCAAGCTCAACAAAGCTTTATACGGGCTAAAACAGGCCCCTCGTGCATGGTATGCCAAGATCCATGTCTTTTTGACAAGCAAGGGGCTGCACAATAGTCCTACTGAGAGCACCCTCTACATCAAGATGGATGGGGGGAAATTTTAGTCATCCTTCTTTATGTCGATGACTTACTGCTCACAAGGTCCAATGAAGACAAAATTGCAGATTTCAAAGCTGATTTGCAGACCAACTTTGACATGTCAGATTTGGGGCTGCTTCACTTTTATTTGGGGATCCAGTTCTCTCATGAGAGACGTGGCACTATTATGTCTCAGTCCAGGTATGTTCAGAAACTCTTGGACAGATTTAACATGCATGAGTGTAAGCCCATAGCCACTCCCATGGAGCCGGGGCTGAAACTCACAAGCATGATGCAGGAGAATCAGTTGATGCCACACTTTACAGTCAAGCTGTTGGATGCCTCATATATCTCTGCAATACTAGACCTGATATTCAGTTTGCAGAATCTCAGGTGAGCAGGTACATGCACAGCCCAAAAACTATGCATTGGCAGGCAGTGAAGCGCATCTTCCGTTATTTGCAGGGCACGAAGTCTTTTGGCTTGCTATTTCCCAGGGGGGGTGACTTGCAGATGCATGCCTACAGTGATTCAGATTGGGCTGGTGATTATGATACTAGGCAGTCCACGAGTGGCAATTGTTTCTTTTTGGGTAAATCTTGCATTTCTTGGCTGAGTAAGAAACAATCTACAGTGGCTACCTCATCATGTGAAGCTGAGTACAGGGCAGCTTTCACAGCAACAGTTGAATGTGTCTGGCTGCGACGTTTATTTGCTGATCTTCATCTGTCTTTGGAGGGTCCTTCTCCAATTCTCACTGATAGTTAGAGTGCCATTGCGGTGGCAAAGAATCCAGTGTTTCATGCTTGCACGAAGCACATTGAGGTTCACTATCACTACGTCAGAGAGAAGTTGCATGCAAGAGAGATCAGTATGATCTTTGTGTCCACACATGACAACGTTGCAGATATTTTCACCAAAGCACTACCACGTGAAAAGTTTGAGGCATTTCGCAGTGCCCTGAACTTATATCCGTTTGGTGATTGATCAGCCTTGTACATGACATTGGCACTGCAGGGGAGTGTTAGAATTATAGATATAATTCAGCAGTGACCAATGTAATATAATAAGCTAGCTAGGGGCACTTTTCCCTCTTTAAGAGGTTTTTCCCCCTAACCGCAGTTAGTTCACTAACTATGGTTAGTGACTACTAAGGTTTTGTCACTAGGACAAAACCTTCTCTCTCACTCATTGAGTTGTACTCTTACACACTCTTCTATTGCAACTCAGCTTTCAGCTTCCAAGCTTCCAGCTCTCACTTTCTCTTGCTCTCACTCACTCACCATTCTGTCACACCGGCCTCAATAGTAGCCTGCATGATACACATTTGTATCCATTTTGCAGTCATGTATAGTTAGTCATTTAGGCATTTTCGCTAACATTTGTAAATCGTAAATAAAGCATGTGTACAGTGGAGATCTCATGTGTCCTTGGTGTTTGAGTTCTCTATTTTAATACATCTATGTACACACAGATAGTCTCGCATGTCACATTGGATTCAGAAGCATGGCATGACAGTAAGTCCCCGCATGCTACATTGGTATCAGAGCACACCATGATTTCTTTGGATCTGAGAAAGGTTCGAGGGAGTCCTGGCAGGTACAATGAGACTTGAGCATTCTTCATGGACCTCGAGCCTGCAACCGTCATAGCAATGGCCCATGGGGATGCAGTTAGCAAAGGATGGAGCATGGGTGGAATATTTTTGAAATTTGTATCTTGTTCCTATCGCGGACTACGGTGGTAGCACCGTACTCTATTATCCTGTCCCCCTCTTCCTTCATTGCACATCGGGTCAGCTCCTATCTTCACCCTGTGCATTTACACCTTGCGGCTTCTTCTCTCTGGTAGACATTGTTGCAACAAGAGTTGATGGGTCTAGCAGTCTTCCACCATGGGTCCATCCAGCATTGTTGCATTGTCACCATGCCTATGTAGGTCTTCACTTGCTTGTTGTCTTCTGCCGTCTCATGCTTTTCTTTGTAAGTTT
The DNA here is from genome assembly GCF_047967505.1 of Dipteris shenzhenensis. Taxonomy (NCBI): domain Eukaryota; kingdom Viridiplantae; phylum Streptophyta; class Polypodiopsida; order Gleicheniales; family Dipteridaceae; genus Dipteris; species Dipteris shenzhenensis. The sequence continues at coordinate 10,297,449 of NC_141618.1, read as the reverse complement.
GCCCCTTTTGCTTGTTGGCTGACCATAGTTCTTGCCTTTGTTGGAGTTGACTGAGATAAGAGAGATTCACCCTTCTTCCTTTGCAAATTGCAGAGGGATTCAAATCTGAGCTGACTTAAAATTTCTTCCGTGCTCTCTAGCAGAGACTTTTCTCTCTCTGAGGCTTAGAAAGGATCCTCTAGGAATCTAGTACTCAAGCTCAGAATTGTTTGTGTGCATCCTTGGAAGAGGACTGCCCTCTAGGGGTACTCACAAGTCTTCCAAGGATTGCTTCGATACCTTGAAAGAAAACAGGAAACAGGAGGCAAGTTAGATTGCAGTGCCCTCCATAGCTGCACAAGGGAATTGATCACACGTGCGCGTACCCACACACACATGAATTGATGCAAATTGAAATGCCAATACTAGCTCGAATGAAAGGATACAAGTGAATGATTTCACACGTTTTGTGGCCATGTTTTTGGGGGCCCTATGGAGTTGGCGATTGAACATGGGATGCATTTTTAATGAAATTATTCAACATCTCATAGAGCAATTGCAGATTGCATGTAAAATGTGGGGACGGTACTACCCAAGGTGCAATGGTTGGCTACCCATTGAAGATTCTGTTGGCCTAATAATGAAGATCGGTGGCCCGCACTTGCCATTATAAGCAAAATACACATGGCCACCCTTACCCATAGATGTACGTGGGCATTTATTTTGTGAGAAGTAATCTATTCCATTCAAAACAAATTAAACTAGAGGTGGGAGAGTGTGAACTGTCCCTGGCCTCTACAATATGAATAAACAAACATGGGGGTGGTCTGTAATGCCACATCATCCCAAGTGGAGTAACATGAAAAAGCATGGAACAATCCCAGGTCCTCATGAACGCTATCAATCTCTCTGGAGTAGCTGAAAAGATCCCAATGCATCTCTCCCACTGATTCTGGATAGTAAAAATGAGATCAGTCCAAGTGAAGCCGGTATATCAGCAGCAGTGGATATGTGTCCACCTATGACCTGAGCACATCTTGAACACCATATCCACCAGAAAGTAATGCTGGAACTCGCTTCCCCAGCTGAGCCGCTCATGAAGATGCAGTGGGTCCTTAGCTGGGATGGGGAGTAAGAATAAATCCTAAGGCTCCATGGTGCACAGATTTGTAGGGCCACATCTATAACGCCGCTACGTGAAGAAGGCATAACTCATATTGAGCTAAGGCACTAAACCCTTTGCCCCCAAAAAAGTACTCCTCGCATTAGAGTGAAGGACTCAGAGGTAATGTATGAGATCTGAAAACTCCTTCTGAAACCACCTTGGCAATATGGCAACTCCATAAATAGTGCTTGTAGCAACTCCATAAACAGTGCTGGCTAGATTCCTATGCAAGTTGGCATCTCATAGATAACGAGGGTCTGCCCATTTGCTGAAGCCAAGTGCCAATACCTTGATGAATAGTTAGCCAAGGGAGTATGAGACTTTCTTGGCCCTATTGGTCCCAGACAAAAAACTTGACAGACGATGCTCTAAAATCCCATGTCCCTGCGAGCATTGAACATATGTGGGTATGATGGGTGGCTCTCTGCTGAATCCTCTATCCAATCCTTGTGAAATACTGAAAGAATGGGGCAAGGGAATCTAGAGCAGTGGAAGTTGGCCAAGACCACTCCCATGGTTCTGAGTCCAACTCAGCAAGAGGACTCCCCTAGAAAATCAAAAGCCTCACATGGGCTCAGTTGCAACTGTGATATGGACAGATCGAAGACAACATGAGTCTGTAAGAGGATTCTGAGGTAAAGTATGAGGAAAGTGCTGGTCCTCCTCTCACTCTGAGCGTGTTTCAGGGAGCAGGGCACATGTGTAGGGGTGAGAATCAATAAGCGTCTCTCTCCAAGCCTGTGGAATGGTTCTCATGATTTGAAGTCTAATACCAACAACCTGGAGAAGCATTCCATATATGTGAGTGGTGATCTCCCGACCTCCACTATACTAGTCACCAATACTAGACAACTCCTAAGAGTGCCATCGTGTCAATTTGGATCTTTAAAAGGCTCACTGCCAAGGGTTATACCCTGTACCGTAAGGGTTATGAAAAAGTGGCTGCATGGCTAACTCCTCCTTGGTCGATGGGACTACTCGGATGAGAGCTAGATGGAAATGATCCCGAATTTGGACAAGTCTCCTCACCACCGTTGAAGCAGTGGGCTGACAATGATGGTCCATCAAGAAAACCCAGCTGACACTCCCTGACCACTACCTGCCCATCTGCTCGTGGTGTGCACTCAAGAGTACCATGAAGCAAGAACTGCTTCAATGGCTTGTCCCCTGGGTTCAAGCCTCTAACATGAAGCTTAACCTGCCCTGAAGCTCTGGATCAAGAATCCCATGTTCACCTATGATGAAGGAAAAGTGATATACTCTGGGTCTGGTATCCACTGAGCCATCGCCTCCACTCCACAAGAATTTTTGAGCAGCCTTTTTACTTGCTTAATGCTATGTGCATGGAAGCACACCAACAAGAGGCTACATACCACATGGTAATTAGAAGTGGCTAGTTGAGCACTAGTGCTTTAATAGTCAAGGAAAGTCCTGGCTGCTTGACTAACTCCTGCCTAGTGGATGGGACTACTCGGATGATAGCCAGATGGAAATGATCACAAATTTGGACAAGTCTCCTCACATTGGAGAAGTGGGTTGACAATGATGGTCTGTCAAGAAAACCTAGCTAACACTCCCTGACCACTGCCTAGCTGCTCTTGGGGTGCGCTCAAGAATACCATTAAGCAAGAATTGCTTTTACGGTTGGCCCCCTAGGGTTAAGCCTTTAACAAGAAGCTTGCCTTGCTCTAAAGCTTTGGATCATGAATCCTTAGTTCACTCTACGACGAGGGAAAAGTGATAGCCTTTTCACTTGCCTAATGCTATGTGCATGGAAGCACCAACGAGAGGCCACACACCACATGGTAGCGGGAAGTACTTGGTTGAGTTCCAATGCTCTAATAGCCAATGAAAGTCTAGCGGTGCTCCAGTATATACTAGCTTCATTCGTATACTCTCCAACACACGTGCAAACTGTTGAGCCGGAGACACATAAACCCTAGCGCAAAAAGGAAAACATACAAAACAAGGGGGCATTTCTGTCTAACTGATTTGGTAGCTGGAATGCAGGCTTTACTGGCTGATTGTGAGTATAAGGAGGGTGCCCATGAGATCCATCTGTCATTGAGACCGAAACCAAGTCTTGCTGCAGCACATGCATCTAGGGGGAGGTTGAGCGACGACTAGAGAGGGGCCAGCATATGCGTTTAGAGAGAGTGTGAGTGCATCTAGAAAGAGGGTGAGGGTCTATAGAGAGATTGAGTTACGACTTGAAGAGAGGTAGAGTGGTGGAGGTAGAGTGGTGAAAGCTAAAAATTTGCCTCTCCCTCTTGCAAGCATTTTCGACATAGTGTGTGTGACGTAGCGAACCAACGAGTTGAGAGAAAGAAAAACAGAGTGAGAGGAAATTCTCTGCATAGGGAGAAAGCGAGTCTGCAAGTCTTTGCCTTGCTAACTTCCCATCGAGCAGTTTAAACCTTCTCCATGGAGATGCACACCGGTGTGTAATTTTTCGATTTGGTAATGATTAGGTTTGTTTTTTTTGGTTAGCCCTGCTCAGGGGTTAAATAGCTAAGGGGGGAGCTACGATATACTTCAGGCCACTATGGAGTGGAAACCCGCCACCTTGACTCCAACAACAAAAAAGAAACTTTCCTACACTGCCATCAGTTCAGCATCGACACCCTCCCCCTTTGCCTTGACCTACCACAGATTTTAGAGCAAGCTTGACCCAATAGAGCAGATTCATTTGTTGCAGCAAAAACTCAGACATGCAAAGCTCCTAATTGCCTCTCTGAAGAGGATAACAAGGGAAAACAGAAAATAATCCAAGAGGTATCGCAGCAATGCAATACAGCAGCACCTGCATCACAGCTTATGACTAAGGTAAAGGAAATAGTTGCCACCCAGCTCACGTCTATGAAGCAAGTATTCACAGCAGCTCTGAATAACAAAATTAATAAATGTAATGTCTATGAGGAGGTAAAAGAGCAAGAAACCAGGGCTGATAATAATCGGGTTATATGCATAGGAGGGCTGCCCGATGGTTGGTCTGTGGGAGATGGAAACACGGAAACAAAGATTTACCATCTCAAGGAGACAATCCCCCAGATTGAGTGGGATTTAGAAGAAAAAGCTTTTGTCTTCCAAAAAGGGGCACGAGCAAGGTAATCTTTCAGGAGAAAATAGCAAGGAGCAAGGTTCTTAAACAAATTAACAAGCTGAGAGGTACGATGATGTGGATTTCAGAGGAGCTCACCCCGACTCAGCTCAAGGCAAGAAATGCAGAATTGACTAAAGGAAGCTCGACACGAAGGAAAGTGGGCTATTTACCGAGATGGGATAGCGCTAATAAGAGACTTCAAATCTAGATCCAAAGATGTCTTATAATGATGTAATGAAGGCACTTCATGATAGGACTAGTACATAGTAGTGTGCTATTGTTACTTCGAGCTGAGATGCCTCGTGCACTCCTCGACTCTCTGACACTCAGAGATGTAATAGCTACTCTTTTTGGTGTGTACTTCGTCTCGTAGGCCTGAGAGGCCTCTTGAAGAGGTTAATATAACAACTCCTTCTTTCTTTATGGCATTTTTGGCCTTCCATAGACGCTAATAAATCGTTTTTTCTTTGTCTCTTTCTCTCATACAGGGGGTCAGCCGGGAAAGAAGCTACTGTGAATGCGCTCTCTTCTGTTGCTGCAACCTTGGAGTTGCTGCTGGTGGCTATGCCTGGAAGCACTACTATGGTGACCTGGCTGAAGGTGGTAGCCACGTGACACTGAGGCTAATGCCAAGGGTCCCACAAGCTAGGTGGGAGGGAGGGTGTTAGGCAGGAGAGAGAGAGAAAGAAAGAAAGGTATATTAACGTCTCCAGAAGCCCTCATGGGACTATGAGAGAAAGCACACAAAAAGGATAAACACAACATCAATTATAGACCAAGGGTCTCTTGGAAGTGCATATACTACTCCCAAAGTATATTATAAATTAGCTAAAGTATACTACGTAAGATAATCGGCCTATATTACATCAGTTTAAGATTGAGAGTCCTTAGGTTTGGATTTAAAGTCTTTGATAAGTGCTTTTCCATCTTTGTAGACAGCCCATTTTCGTTCTTTGCGAGCGTCCTTCACTTTGTTTAATTCTATGGATTTTCATCTTGAGCTGAATTGGGGTGAGCTCCTCTGAGATCCATACCTCGGTACCTCTCAGCTAAGAATCTTGGTTCTTGCCCTCTTGTCATTGAGAACCACTTTAGCTTGTATCCCAATAATGGATATGTCCTTTAAGTCCCACTCACTCTGAGGGGTTGCTGCTATAATATTATCAAAATTTCCCGCCAGGCTCCCTTCATGCCAATCTTCAAGTAGTCCTCCAATACGTAGGCATCGGGCATTAGCAGCCCTTTTTTCCTGCTCTTGTACTTCTCCATATACTTTTCTTTTGTTGATTTTATTGTCCAGTGTTGCTGAGATTTCCTCTTTTATCGACTTGACCTGATCGGTAACCATGTCCTGGACTTTGGTCACCAATTTGGGTGCAGCTGCTGCTTCACTTGTGTAACTGTAGTACTTCCTGTATGATTTCTTTCTTGCCATTGTTCTCCATCTCCTTTACTTTTTTCTGCAACCATGAGTCTGAGCTCCCTTATTTCGTGCTGTAGAAAATATATCTGTTCCTGTGGGTCTGAGCTAATTCTTTGCTTCTAATGCAATGTGTATGGGCTGGGTGTTGCTGCAATATCAGAGTAGGAGGGTTTACTGATAGGGGTAGTGGCAAAGGTCTTCACCTTTGGGAGCTCCATGATGGCTTGTAAATAAGATGGGGGTCCTTTTGCTGTCTCTAACACCCCGAACTGAGCTAGGGGGCTCAGCTCAGCCTGGGGTTGGGATGGGCTGCTGCTGTGCCCCCTCGACCTGACCTATGTGAACTCAGGTTGACGCCCCCCCCCCCTGGGCGACCTAGGTGATTGGACCCTGAATGCGATTGCGAACTGCTGCTGGTGACGATCCACGACTCGAATTGTTGGCGCGAGCTACTGGCGGCTGGCAGCGCAAGAGAGACGGAGGGACGGGAGGGATCGAGGTACGGGAGAGAAAGAAAGAAAGAAAGAAAGTCTATTAACGTCCACTGGAGACCAAAAGGTCTATGGGACAGCAAGAAACCCTCTAGTACATCTGCTTTAGGGAGGGCACATGGCAGCTCCCAAGGAGTGCAAAAAGCAACCCATATTATTTAGAGTACTGAGAGAGAGAGAGAGAGAGAGAGAGAGAGAGAGAGAGAGAGAGAGAGAGAGATTTATTAACGTGTGCAGAAGCCCTCACGGGACTATGAGACAAAAGTACACATCAAGCAATGAAAGCTACTAATCTCCAATGAGAGGAGTGCACAAGGCATCTCCTGGACAGTGCACAAGGCAGCTCTCATAATTATTATAGATCATACCTATATTTTAGTACTATCATAATGTGACCTTTATTACATCAGTTTACGACTGAGAGTCTTTGGACTGAGATTTGAAATCTTGAATGAGTGCTTGTCTTGTCCTTCACAGTAGACCGCCCATTTTTTCGCTTTTTTGGCTTCTTTCACTTTTTTGAGCTCAAAAGATCTTTGCTTGAGCTGAATCAGAGTGAGTTCTTCAGATACCCATATCTTCATGCCCTTCAGCTTATATGTTTGCTGTAAGATCTTGACCTTTGCTACCTTTTCCCTGTTGTTTATTAGTATATGTGTCCCCTCTTGCTAGATATTCCAGATAGCATCTGGATCGCATTCCACTTGTGGAATCTTCTCCTTGAGGTAGTCGACTTTGACTTCTGTGAAATTCCCTGTGACTTGGCAGCCATCTATCCCCCCCACGCGTAGAATCAGCTTGTTAGTTTCTTTGGCTTCCTGCTGTTTCACTTCTCTGTAGAGGTAAGCTTTCTTCACCTTGCTGCTCACATCTTCTGTCATCTCTTGTTTCATGGATTTTAATTGAGTGTTGACAATTTCCTGCAATTTTAGAGACCAGCTTTGGTGTCGGTGGGAAGCTTTACATCGATGCAGCACCTCCTTGATGAATTACATCTTCTGTCATCTCTTGTTTCATGGATTTTAATTGAGTGTTGACAATTTCCTGCAATTTTGGAGACCAGCTTTGGTGTCGGTGGGAAGCTTTACATCGATGCAGCACCTCCTTGATGAATTACATCGATGCAGCACCTCCTTGATGACTCTTGCTTTCATTTCCCTCCAGATCGTGGACTTTCCTTTCAAGAGTTGCAAGCTGAAGCTTGAGCTCTTGGACTTCAAGTTCTAGATAGGACAAACGTTCTTGTGGATCGGAGGGCTTCGTTCACTGATATGTTTTCATGGCTTGGGGAGGGGTTGGGGCAAAACCTGCAACAACTGAACACAAGGGTTTCACGGGGGGGAGTGCCTTGACCTTGGACATCTTGGTTGTCTCCATAACGGTCTGTGCAAGCTGAAAACCCCTCTCCTACTGTAGTAACTGTTGGAGTACTGAAAGGAGAGAGTAGAGTTGACACAAAATCAGAATACTTGCATTACTTGCTTGTAGAATGAAGAAGAGTGAGGTCCTTAAGTAGGCACCTCATACATGCTCACTGACATCACTGATGACTTCAGAGCTCCACAATCATCTCCTCAATCTGCTCCTAGATTCACTCAATCATCCTATGTGGCTTTTCTACCACCTAACTGTGCTTGTGGGCACCTAACTGTGGCTCTAGCACTCACACATAGAAACATAAGGTGTGCCTGAGGCATACACCTTGAGATATCCCAACAAACCCCCCCTCAAGGAAATGCCTCAGGCTATGTCAAGGATACATCTAGTCTCATAGTTTCTCATGCCATCTCATGGTGGTCAAGGATAAATCTATGGCTAGGTTCTCATGCTAGCAAGGGTTCCCTTGGGTGTAAGGTAAACAGAAAGGGATACAAACAGACCTTCCAATGGTTATCTCCCCTACATGTACATGCACACAATGTCTGTAGGAGGTACCATGGAACAAAACCTACACATGGCCTACATCATAAGGTGACCAGAGGTGTTTACAAAACACACAACACACAATAATTTATTTTCATTCATTTTGGAGGACTATCCAGGCTGAGTACCTTGACATAAAAAGAGTGATCTGGAGCATACATAGAGATGATTTAAAATGCATAATCTTCATGGGATGCCTCATCTTGTGGAGGCAAAATATCCATGTCAAGGCAAGGTCTTACCACATGGGCAGTGTCTAGTGCCTTATAAGATGGTACTATGATAGAACAAGTGGATCTGAAAGTCATAACCTTCAAGAGAACAATTATCTTGTCATCTCCATAGTTGTGTAGAGAAGCATATGTGACCTTCATCTTTTTCTTGTTCTTGGAGTCAAATAAAAGTGCCATGAGAGTGTAGATCTCTGTATTTGCTTCCTTTTTTGGCAACCATTGTTTTGGCAATCTTCAATAAGGAAGTCAGGTTGGCATTTTCATCCTTTGTAGCATAACAAGACATTGCTTTATGTTTTGGCTTTTCACATATTTGGCATAAGCAAGCCATGAGAGGCTCTAACCCAAGTATTGGGTAGTGTCTTCTCTCTTACAGGTGAAATATGAGCAATAAAAGGTAATCCTTTCAAAGAATAACAATCTTGAAATGCAAGATGTCTAAGCAAGAAATGACCAAGTAGATGTTAGAAAAATGAGCATAGCAGACTGAAAATAAATCTTGGTCAAACTATCAGTCAAACTTTGACTGTCCAAGGTCAAACTTAGACTTGCATAGTCAAGCTTTCATGGCCAAAGAGGCAACTCAGAAATCTGCTCCAAATCGTTATGCAAAGATCAGAATTCAGAGGGCTTTTGTACTGAAGAGAAAGGTAAATAGGTAGAGCTTCTCCCTCAGGAAGGAATTGCGCAGAAAACGGCCACGTCGCCCAGCATTGCAGAGGATATTTGGACTGGTTTTTCGTCGAAATCCGCCCGAATACTGCTCCAAAAGAGCTCAAACTTGATGAGCAGGGAGGTCGTGCTGTCGCCCAGCTCCCTCTGAGAGGAAATCGACAATGTGGCTCTCTACAATGAGAACCAAGAAAAAGATCGTCGCGGCTTCCTGAGATAATGCCGCCCAGAAGATGGCGAGATACGACGTGTAGCTTGTTCTGCAGGTTCGCCCTGCCCTTGGGAAGACTCTCCTGAAGGATGAGATGCTGAGAATGCAGGTTTGAAGAGAACTTGCACTTCCAAAATCGACTTTGGAAGGGAAGATGGAAGATGAAGGTGAAGAAGAAGATGATGATGTGGCACCTAACTAGGGCTCAAGGAGGATCAAATGGCTCTGATACCATGTTGGAGTACTGAAAGGAGAGAGTAGAGTTGACACAAAATCAGAATACTTGCATTACTTGCTTGTAGAATGAAGAAGAGTGAGGTCCTTAAGTAGGCACCTCATACATGCTCACTGACATCACTGATGACTTCAGAGCTCCACAATCATCTCCTCAATCTGCTCCTAGATTCACTCAATCATCCTATGTGGCTTTTCCACCACCTAACTGTGCTTGTGGGCACCTAACTGTGCCTCTAGCACTCACACATAGAAACATAAGGTGTGCCTGAGGCATACACCTTGAGATATCCCAACAGTAACTGGGGGGTTTCAGCCAACCTGGAGCCCAGCCCCCCCCCCCCCCCCTGGAGACTCATTTTCTGCTACTACTGTTGTGTGTGACCCTTTGTGTAGGAGGCACGGGCTGCTGGAGCCGCTGGTGCTGTCCTGTGCTAGTCTTGATGCTGCCCATGATTAGCCGATGCTCGAGTGAGGAAGGCCCGCGGCTTGAAAAGGAAGGCCTGCAACTTGAAATGGAGGGTTATGGGCTGAGCTGAGAGCTAAGCTAGGTGGCGAGTTGAGCGACGGGGTGAAAAACATAATAGTCTGAAAAACATAACCAGCCATACATCAGTTTAAGACTGAGAGTCTTTCGGTTTGGATTTAAATTCTTTAATGATTGCTATGCCTTCCTGATATACTGCCCATTTTCTGTCCTGCCTAGCAGCCTTGACCTTGGCTAATTCCTTCGCCTTATTCTTCAATTGAGCTCCTCAGCTATCCATACCTTGGTCCGTGATAACTTGTAGGATTGTCAGAGAAGCTTGACATGTAGATCTAGTTAGTTAAGCATAATAATAGCATGGCCTTTTGAGTGTAGGATACGGGTTTCTCTAGCTTCATCTTAATCATCAAGGTCCTCGTCCTTGTCCTTTGTCCAATCAATACTAGGACTACAAGGGGCAACGGAGGCAGGAGGCTGAAGGCAAGGAATAAGGAGCGACAACAGGGAGATAGTGAGAGAGAATGGCTCCCTTGCTTAAGTTTTTCCAAGCTCGCTTTTTTGTGGTTCTTGTAGGAATATTACAATGGTATGGTTATGCTGGTTAGACTTAGCTCGCTTGCCATCGACCTGCACCTATACCCCTCCATTGCCGTCGACTTGCACCTACAGAGAAGGGGCGACGGAGGTAGGAGGCTGAAGGCAAGGAATAAGGAGCGACAAGAGGGAGATAGTGAGAGAGAGGAGGTTCCTTGCTTAAGTTTTTCCAAGCTCGCTTTTTTGTGGTTCTTGTAGGAATATTACAATGGTATGGACCATGGTTATGCAGGTTAGACTTAGCTTAATTATTCTAGCTATTTTGTTTTCTCATATCTGGGTTTAATATATAACCAAGGTGTTATACTTTCATTGTGGAACTATTCAATGGAGCTTTCTATGTTGGTTAAACTCCCGTGTCTTTGTCCACTTTGCGCCCTTCCATAGTTCCAACATTTGCTATTAGACCCTTTGCCCAATCACTTGAGTCTTGCCCCACCTCATCTCCATTGTGTTGGCACTCGATGCAAGCTTTAATGTGCATGCTTATGTGTGTAGGAATTGTGTGACTAAAGGTCCAAAATGTGCATTTAATGTGCCTTGGGGGGATATTTGCATTTTTTTTTGGGGAGAGTGGTAAAAAAAACGGGGCATATATCAAAGAAGCATGCATGCACGTGGCTACGTGAGGATGACGGAGAAGCTTCTCAAGGCAAGGTGGCGGCTAGGAGCTGGGAAACGTGGTGGTTACTGGGTGATGGTGGCTTCTGGGAGGAGCAGGGGAGGCGACTCGATTGCAAGCGTGGGGGAACTCTTTTGTGTGGGAGAGAAGCGTCGTCACTACTGGGCTCTGGATGATAGAGAAGGAGAGGCCTTTGGCTGGGGGTACGCAAGAGTGTGGTAATTCTCAAAGGAGTTTGGTGAAGGCGGGCGCAACAGTGAGCTTGGGATGGTGGGGGCGGCTGCGTGGAGAGAGATGGCATGAAGCTCACAGACTGGGAGCTTCAGGACTTGGCTCGGGGATCTCTACAAGGAAGCTGGAGAGTCGTGGAGGAGGCTGCTGGTCAGAGGTATTGCTGATGGTGTGAAGGATTCATGATGAGGTGAAGCTATGAAGTGGCCGGTGTGGAGGACTTCCTGGTCTTGGGTGGTGGGATCGTGATTGCAGAATCTTGGAGTAGATGGGCTCTAGATTCTCTGTGAGAGTAGAGAATTTTGTGTAGCGCAGGAGCATATATTAGCAGGGAATGTAGCTGCAATGTTTGAACACGTGAAGGTGACGATGAACGGGGTGTGATGATCTGAAAAAAGCATAGGGCTGATGGACGATTAGCTGGGCGGAGAGCTAATGGGCTGATCGATATGAAGTGCGAGTCGCTTATTTTTTGGGCTGTGGGTTTGTTAGCTTTAATCACGCACAAGTGTGCGGGCAGTGTGGGGGAGCTTAGCTGGAACAAAAGATAGGTTGGGAGTTGTCGCTGCTGGTGGAAGCACTCGTAATGTGGCTGCTGACAATTCTGAGTATGACGTACAGCTTGTGTGCAGATGCAATAGTGACTGAACGGAAGTCATGATAGGGACTTTGATCGTTGAGGTTCCATGAATGTATAGGTGTAGGGGATGACTCGATGGATGAGCATTCTTGGGGGTTCTTTGTGCATGAGGATTCCGTACGAGAAGCATAAGTACGAGCTGTTTTACTTATACAAGTTGCTGGAAGGAGGTGTTGTAGATACATCATGTGTGGTTGATCTGTCGTACAAAGAACGACTGTGTGTATGAACAACTCTTGTTTGACACAGAGCTACAACAAGTCAAAGCCTTCTTTCCCCTCTTTCAAAGAGTTTGTGTGTTCATGTGTGTGTTCTAGTCAGATTGTGTGGGAGATTGACTTGTTATTTGTGTGCTCTAGATATTTGCTTTGGAACCTGGTTCATAAGCTCATCATCTACGAGCCCACATTGCAGCTGATCCCTATGAAGTCTCAGCTATCTGACGTGGTGAAGTACATAATTCCTGGTTGTCTTTCCTTTTTTTCCTTATCATCTTTTTGGCGATCCTGCCGGGGACATGAGGAGTTTTGAATTGAGATTGGGTACTCAAGACAAAACGGCCCAGAAGATTGGCTGGGGAATGTTGCTTGAATTTCTGTGTGGTTAGGGATTGAAAATATGAAGACAAAGCCTCGCATGAGAGTGATTCATTGTGAGTTATGTGGGGAGTGTGGACACAGGAGAGATAGATGCCTTGATGTTGAACTTCGGGTGATACGTCTCCGTGCTAAGGTTCAAAAGGCTTTGAAAGTGATTGGTCTTAGGAAGAAGAATGCCAGTCAGATGCAGGGTAAGTTTTCTTTAGTAGAGTAATTATTTGTGTTTTCTTCCTACAAGAGGTTGGGTGGTATTTTTGGTTGGGAGTGTGTTTGAGATAAGTTAGTCAAGAGGAGAGATGGCTCATGAATTTCCTCGATTTCACGGGTTGCCCAATGAAGACCCAGAGAGAATACTCCATAAGTCCTTCTTCAGATTCTATCCTTTTGTCTGTCGGGAGAAGCGAGAACTTGGCTACAGACTTTCTCTGCAAGGATGCGTGATGATCAGGGTGCTCACAGAAACCCGACTTATCCAGAGGTGAGGACAGCTTTCCTGGACAGGTTTATGTGTGTTAGAGATCCTGATGGCATTTGGAGAGAGCTATGTTTATTGCAGCAACAGCCGACTCAGTTAGTGGATGAGTATGTCGGTAAGTTCACTGTGTTGTGGAATAAATGGCAGGTGGTCTTATTACTTGAAGTTCCTCCCAGAGTCATAAAAAAGGATAGGTTGGTTGCTGGTCTGAAGCCGGAGATTAGGATAAAGATTGAATGTAAAGAGCTGGTCACTTATGAGGATGCTCTCAGGGTAGCAAAAGAGAAGGAGAGGAAGTAGATAAGATTGTCACAAATGATGCAAGAGATGCCAATGGTTCAGCATGTGCCTGAAATTTTCTCTTATGTGAAGCCAGAAATACAGAAGCTTGAAGTCAGGAAGGAGGAGAATATAAAAGAAGAAATTCATAAAATGTCGAAGCTTATGAAGAGTTTGAGTTTGAATTTGATGAATGGTAGGGGAAGAGGTAGATCATCGGGTGGTTATGGCAGAGGCAGCATGCCTTCTTCAAATAATTCAGGCCCATGGTAGGCAGGACGAGGTCAAGGGTCATTTGCACCTTGTGTCTAGTGCTTTAATTGTGGAGAGTGGGGACATTACAGCACGCACTGTGATAAGCCTCCTCGTGCTGGAGGTGATGTTTATCCATTACCAACAGGGTTAAATAATAGGGTGAATGATTATAGTGTAGAAGTAAAAGATGTGGGTCAGCCTAGTACCTCTGGAAGTTGGAGGAAGTTAAAGATGTCATGCCATTAGGGAAGAGAGATAGAGACGAGGAGGTTGGTCCAAGTGCAAAGAAGGGGAAGCAGTCTGAGGAGATGATGACCTACCAAAAGAAGAATAGCAGGAAGCCCAGAAGGAAGTAAAGAACTGCAGATTATCCCATGGGGAAGGAGCAGGGAGATTATGATTTAGTGGAAGATCTTTCAGGGAGGAAACTGGACATTACATTTGCCCAAATGATTGGTCTATGCCCAAAGTTAAAAAAAGAATGGAGGCGGGCTGTAAATCCAGCAAAGAAGAACTCTCATAAAGGTACAATTAAGCTGATGTTTGTCTCAGAGTTGCCAAATCTTTTACTTGCTGTAGAAGCCTGGCATAAAGGAAAGGGTTTTGGAGAGGCCAATATAGATGGGGGTGCACAGATTTGTGTGATTACTCAGGCTTGTGTGGAGAGATTAGGACTAAAGATATCCTGCTCCTCTAGTTATCGCATCAGAATGGCAAACCACTCCAAGGTGAAGACTTTAGGGATAGCACCTGGCCTGGAGGTTGAGGCATTTAGTGTTTCATGTCGAGTGGATTGTCATGTGATGCCTGCTGGGTTGGGAGCTTATCCTTTGATTCTTGGAAGGCCGTGGTTGAGGAAGGTAGGTGCAATTCAGAATTGGCAAAAAGGAATCTTTTCTGTACATACGAATTGGAAGAAATTGAATTTCGATCTGGTAAGCAGGGCTGAAGTTTCAGATTCAGCAAGTGAAGAGGAAGAGAGAACTGAAACCAGCAGTGAGGATGAGAGTTTGGTGACTTCAGAAAGTGATGAAGGAACAATAGCATTGGTGGATTTGGTAGATGAGGATTTGCAGGTAGATTTTGTGGGGGCAGCAGGGTTTGGTGAGGAAGAGGTGGATAGGTTCGAGGTTATCAAGGATTTAATGCAGCCCAAATGTTCTCAAGAAGCAACTCAGGTGTTGATTGAGCAATCATTGAATCCTGATCTCAATGTTGAGGAGAAAGAAGAATATTTGAAGATGTTGCAGAAATACCCCAATTTGTTCATCACCTCTTATGAGAAGATCAGGGGATTTAAAGGGAAGCCTTTGAGGATTGAGCTAAAGGAAGGTGCCACACCTGTTTTTCAGAAAATAAGGAGATTAAGCCCGGAACAGAGAGATGTGCTGAAGGAAGAGGTAGATAAGCTTCTCAAGCCAAGAATAATTTATCCTGTAGTTCACTCTGATTGGATAAGTCCTGTGGTCATAGTGCCAAAAGGTGTAGACAAATGGAGAGTCTGTGTCGATTACAAACCTTTGAATGTAGTGACAAAGAGAAACCACTATCCTCTGCCTTTTTTGGATGATATTCTTGATAAAATGGCGGGTCATGAAATGTACAGCTTGTGTGACGGATATTCAGGGTACCTCCAGATAGCCATAGCCCAGGAAGATCAAATCAAGACTACTTTCATTACCCCTTGGGGCTGTTTTTGTTACAGGAGAATGCCTTTTGGAGTTACCAACGGCCCCTCGCACTATCAGGAGAATTTAGATCTGATTTTATCAGCTTTCCTGGATAAATTTTGTAAAGTGTTTATTGATGACATCTGTGTCTACAGTGGAAGAAGGGAGCACTGTGGCAAGCTGGATCAGGTATTTTATGAGATTGATAATAATGGTGGTCAATTAAATCCTAAGAAGACTCAGTTAGCTCAGACGAGCATTAAAATATTGGGGCATATAGTATCTGAGAATGGGATTGAGCCAGATCCAGGTAAAGTAAAAGCTTTAGTTATGCTGTCCTCTCCTGAGAATACCAAGTAGTTGCACATACCTTTCTCCAGAAGGTGAAGTATTTGTCGAGATTTATTCATATGTTATCTCAGATTTTGTATCCTCTTCAACAGGTGGTAAAATCTGAGCCTTTGAAATGGATGACAGAGAGTGAAGAGGTGTTTGAGGCAGTTAAGGAATCCTTGACTCATATTTCAAGTGTAAAGCCACCAGATTATTCCAGGACTTTTTATGTGAATCCATCTGTAGGACCAGATGCTATTGGTGCTATTCTTTTGTAGCAGGGAGAGGGTTCCAGATATATGAGGCCAGTCTATTATGCCAGCAGGGTGAAGAGTGAAGTAGAGAGGAAGTATTCAGCGGCTGAACCTGGCTAGCCTCTTGTATGCGTGTAGGAGATTTCACTCTTATCTATTGTCCAGGCCTTTTGTGGTGGTTCTCACCTCATGTTCACTACTGCCTCATATGTTGAATAGTACAAACATCTCCAGGAGCATGATTAAATGGATAGTAGAGTTACAGGAGTACTCTTTTACCTTCTTGGTTGAGAACTCTACCAGAGCTTCCTTGGCTGATCTCACTTATAAGGAAGGACCTATTTTAGTTGAAGATGTGGAGAAGAACACTGACATGAATTAAGAAAAAGTACTAGAGGATGCATTTGTTTTACACTTTGATGGATCTTACAAAAAGAGTTTAAATAAAAGTACAGGAGGAATTGTCATTTATGATCCTAGAGGAAAGGAAATTCGGAGAATGGGAATTCAGCTTGAAGCCAGCAGTAATAATGAAGCTGAATACGCAGCCCTCTTCGAAGGTTTGAAAGTATGCATTAGTCTGGGTATTAAGAGACTCATGATTAAGGGAGATGCTCTGTTGATTGTGAAGCAAAGTTTAGGTGTCTGGAAGGTTAAGCATGTTCATTTGAAGAGATGGATAAGCGCAAGAAGAAACTGTTAAATCAATTGGATGCGTGGACACTCTAGCATATTGAAAGAGGTAAGAATATAAATGCATATGATGCTGCGCAGGAAATTACAGCAGCTTATGTTGATGCAGTAGGAGTGTAGGAGCCCTTATACAAAGGAAGGGAGACATTTGCTTGTGAGGAAAGCTTCATGTTAACTGGTAGAGTGCCTAAAGAAGTTTCGAAACAAAGAAAATACAGATTTATTAAAAGCTGTACTTCATATTGTCCGATAGATGATGTTCTTTACATGAAAGGGGCTGATCTGGTGCTTCAAAGAATTCCCTAGCATGAGGAAGTTTTTCGTATTCTACAAGCTAATCATGAGGGAGTATATGGAGGACATTTTGCTTTCAAAATCATGCTGAGGAAAATACTTACAGAAGGGTATGTGTGGCCATCCCTCGAGAGAGACATAAGACATTGGTGCAGGTCATGCCTACACTGTCAGCAGATGAGTAAGAGGATCTTACATCCAGAACTCAGAAATATCATGCTTGCTTATAATATTTTTGAGAAATGGGGAATAGATGCCATCAGTCCTCTACCCATGACAGCCAGGGGAAATTGTTATATGCTGACAGTTGTGGATTATTTGATGAGATGGGCTGAAGCACGAGTAGTACGGGCTGTCAATGCAAAATCTGTATGTAAATTTGTGTATGAGGATATCTGCTGTAGATTTGGTGTACCACTGGAGTTGCTTTCTGATAGAGGTCCAGGTTTCAGGAGTGAACTGATGGATTTATTATGTGGTAAGCTGAAGATTAAACACAGATTTGTAAGTCCCTATTATCCTCAATGTAATGGGATGAATGAAAAATTTAATGGTGTGTGTACTAATATCATGGGAAAAATTTAATATCCTCAATGTAATGGGATGAATGAAAAATTTAATGGTGTGTGTACTAAAATCATGAGAACATATGAGAAGGAGTGGGACCTTGCTTCGCACTGGGCTTTATGGGCTTACAGAGTTGCAGTAAAAGAAGGCACCCAGTTTTCACCATTTCATCTTGTTTACGGGAAAGAAGCTCTATTACCTTTGGAGGTAGAAATTCCTACATTACAGATGTTAATGAAGATAAACGAGAATTCAAATTCTACTTTCCAAAACTAGTTATTAGATTTGCAGGAAGCACAACTAGACAGACAAAAGGCGGTGGAACATTATGCTTTAATTCAAGAGGAGAATCAGAAGAGAGCAAACAGGAAGTTCAGGAATAAGAAAATCGGGGAGGCTGATCTAGTTTTGAGATACAACAGTAGTCTGGATTCTACCTTCAAGAAGAAATTTGTGACCAAATGGGATGGACCTTTTTGTGTGACGAAGAAATTCAAAAATGGCTCATACCAACTTGAGAATTAGGATGGTCAGTAGCATAAGAATAGAGTCAATGGCTTCAGACTAAAGAAATACTTTCATAGGATCATGAGTGTGGGCAGCAGTGGACCTACTGTGATGAAACCAGACAAGCCGGAAGACCTCATGGATGAGGATATCTATGAAGAAATGCAAATTTTGTATACCCCTATCTGCAAGACATGAATGTCTGCAGACTGGGGGATGGGCAAAATGATAGGACAAAACCTGTATCAAGTTTTTGAGCATTGTATCTAGCTGTGGGTAGGCACATAGTTGTACACATCTAGGGTAGGTGTGGGCTTTTGGCATTTGTGGATTTTTCTTTCACAAGCATGATGGATTGATGTATAGTTTTTTTGAGACAATAAAGTATGTTTTGTAAGGACTTCATGGGAAATGATGAAATGCAATGTGGTTGTACCAGACTTCAGAGCAAGGGTGTCTAGTGTGTGGTCAAGTGAAATATTTTTGGGGTCATGTAAAGTCAAGTCATGAAGTGTTTTTTAATATTTTCCTGAGTCGATGTGCACTTGCATGTTACAGGAATTTGATATGTTCTGGTGTCCATGTTAAGGGGCTTTTCATGTGTGTGTACAGGGGTGCATGCAAGCTTTAATGTGCATGCTAATGTGTGTGGGAATTGTGTGTCTAAAGGTCCAAAATGTGCATTTAATGTGCGTTGGGGGGATATTTGCATTTTTTTAATGGGAGAGTGGTAAAAAAAGGCAAAGGTAACAGGGCATATATCAAAGAAGCATGCATGCACGTGGCTACGTGAGGATGATGGAGAAGCTTTTGAAGGCGAGGTGGCGGCTAGGAGCTGGGAAACGTGGTGGTTACTGGAGGAAAAAAATGTGATGGTGGCTTCTGGGAGGAGCAGGGGAGGCGACTCGATTGTAAGCGTGGGGGAACTCTTTTGTGTGGGAGAGAAGCGTCGTCACTACTGCGCTCTGGATGATAGAGAAGGAGAGGCCTTTGGCTGGGGGTATGCGACAGTGTGGTAATTCTCAAAGGAGTTTGGTGAAGGCGGGCGCAACAGTGAGCTCGGGATGGTGGGGGCGGCTGCGTGGAGAGAGATGGCATGAAGCTCACGGACAGGGAGCTTCAGGACCTGGCTGGGGGATCTCTGCAAGGAAGCTGGAGAGTCGTGGAGGAGGCTGCTGGTCAGAGGTGTTGCTGATGGTTTGAAGGATTCATGACGAGGTGAAGCTATGAAGTGGCCGGTGTGGAGGACTTCCTGGTCTTGGGTGGTGGGATCGTGATTGCAGAATCTTGGAGCAGATGGGCTCTAGATTCTCTGCGAGAGTAGAGAATTTTGTGTAGCGCAGGAGCATATATTAGCAGGGAATGTAGCTGCAGTGTTTGAACACGTGAAGGTGATGATGAACGGGGTGTGATGATCTGAAAAAAAGCATAGGGCTGATGGATGATTAGCTGAGCAGAGAGCTAATGGGCTGATCGATATGAAGTGCGAGTTGCTTATTTTTTTTGGCTGTGGGTTTGTTATCTTTAATCACGCACAAGTGTGCAGGCAGCATGGGGGAGCTTAGCTGGATTGTGTGGGAGATTGACTTGTTATTTGTGTGCTCTAGATATCTGCTCTGGAACCTGGTTCATAAGCTCATCATCTACGAGCCCACATTGCAGCTGATCACATTGCAGCTCATCATAAGTCTCAGCTATTTGACGTGGTTAAGTACATAATTCCTGGTTGTCTTTCCTTTTTTTCCTTATCACTGTGTCGGCTCCCTCCACTGATCCATATATCTCTCATGTCGGCTAGCTCCTCCTCCTCTATCCTAGAGTGCCTCGAGGCTGAGTCAAATGCATGGAAATCCGTGACATGTCTCTGCGCTCGGTCTACCTCGGTACCCTGTGGTGCGGTGGTCCCATCCTCCTGCTCTATGATATGTCGTAGTAGTATCTCCCTGTGTCGTTGCATCTCCATTAGGTAGAGCCCAATACAGACCTGGTCCTGGAAGTGATCAATCGTGAGAGTGGACCAAAGCCGTGCCCTTCCTGAAAAAGGCAGTGGTAGCACCCTCGGATCTCATAGTAGCCTGGACAGACACATAGAAAGTGCTCCTTTGTCTCGACTACCCCCATCGTGCACAACTTGCAAGTCCGCTGCTCTCTGGGTATGCGTGCAGCTCTCCTTGTCTCGATCCTCAACTGATGGGACGAGATCCGCATCTGTTCGATGGCAATCCTCAGTGCGTGTGAGACTCCTCTGTCCTCGAGATACTAAGGTCTGATGATGAGCCCATCTTCCGATACTCTCAGAAAGTGGTCAAAGGTGTCGCATACATGGCGGTCGGCCTCACTAGAGTGTCGAAAAGCCAACACTTCATTGGTGGATCTTGGAAGTGCGCCTGGAAGCACTGTTGCTCTAGTTGGGCCAGGGCACCATGCCCTCGTGTGAGTCGTGCTCTGGCTGCGTGGGTCATGGTGAAAACCGGCCTTGTGAAAACTGCACCCAAGTATGTGTAGGATTGCACAATCTCCATTGGCTGACTCTGGTATGTAAAGCTATGTTGGTCAAGCACTACGTAAGAGGTGTTGAAAATCATGACCTTGGTCTTCCCAAAGTTAACCATTAGGTCTCTCTCTCTGTAAAACACCTCTAGGGCATCTAGATGCCTTTGTAGTCCCTCTGTCGAAGATGATAGGAGGACTATGTCATCCACATATAGTAGGATCTGTATCATAAAGGTAGTGGTGCTCCCTCGCCTCCTCGGCTATGAAAGATGTAATCTCATCAATGTAGAGCCGAAAGAGAGTCGGTGAGAGAGGTCATCTCTGCTTTACTCCGGTTGTGCTCTCAACCCAGTCTGATAGGCCTCCTGGGACATGAACTCTCCCTCTAACTGACTTGTATAGGCTTACCACTCCCCAGATCAGAACCTCTGGAGTCTGCATATCCTATAGTCTCCTGATTGTGCGGGATCGTGGGACAGTGTCGAAGGCCTTCCGAAAGTCTACAAAACAAGCGTAGACTTTCTGCGTCTCGACCTCGCCTCCTCAATGATAGCCTTCAAGGTGAAGATGTGGTCTAGAGTGGAGTGCTGTCTCTGGAAACCTGCTTGCCCTAGAGCACGCTCCTTATGTGCCTGTATGGCTGTTGATCTCCCTCTCCAGTATCGGTCCATAGATCTTTCCCAACGTGTGGCCAATCATGAGAGTGCGATAGTTCCCAATATCCATGGGGTTGCCTGCCTTGTGTATCGGTACTATGGTGGTGGTACTCCATGAGGGTGGGAACCCGTGACATATGGCGTGGTTGAACATTTGTGCTAGTATTGGAGCTGAAACCTCCTGTCCATGATCAAAATGCTCAGTTTTAGTCCCTCATGGTCCTGTGCTCTCCGGTTTTGAAGCCTGCTGAGTGCTGCCCGCACATTCTGTGCAGTGAACAAGTGGCAAGTGGTGGGCCGGGGCATAGTGGACGTATTAGGTGGTGCCTGCATTGGGACATCATAAAGAGAGCATGCATAAGTGTGCCAAACACCTGGGTCTGTGATGGGTATAGGTGGTTCCCCTCCGATAGAAACCCCTAGCCAATGGTGGGATCCCCCCCTCGGAAAGAACTGATCACCTCGTCCATTGTACGGATGAGGAAGGCCTGCCGCTTACGACGTGTTAGTTGCCGTGAAATCCGCTGTGCCTCGGATGATGTCAAGTGGCCAAGGGCTCACTCGCGTGTGAGGTGAGCTCTCATCTCTTTGCACTCATGATCATACCAAGGATTCTGTGGCATCTTCCCTTGTGAGGCACGTGCAGAGCGAGTCGTGGGGAAGGACCTGATGGCTGCGTCCATGACTACTGTGGAAAGGGTGAATTTCTTGTAAACATATGACAATGTAAAATTGCAAGCATGGCTATTACTATTTTTGGAGCACAAAAGAGTCTTCCATGTCTCTTGTCTATTTTAACCTTTTGATTTTTAGAAACTTCAAGATTGTTATAGTTTTCTACATTAAATTTTAAGTGCATTCTTTTGGATTTAATTATATTAATAAGTCTTTCTTTTGTAAGTTATTTTTCATGGATTTAAATTAATGACTCATAACTTTTTTAAAACATGAATAGGATTATTAAAAACAAGAAGTACATAAGCAGGATTTAATCAAAGTTTTTGCATTATTAGTGCAACATAATGACAATGCCAAAAAGTAAACTTTTGATTCTCGAATGAGATTTTCATAAAGTCAACTTTTGATTTGGGAAGGATTTTTGGGATTAGTCCAAAAGTAGACATATGCAATATGTATTAATATTGAAAATACTTCACATTGTAGACCATTTCTAGGGATTCTCTTTCAGTGGTAGTGTAATTAACCTCTGCATCATTTAACTACCTACTTCCAAAGTAGATTGGGTAGTCTTTGTTGTACTTGCTAGGTTGACATAGCACACTCCCTACTGCATATTTGGAACCATCTATATGCACATGGAGTTCAATGTTTCAATTCAAAGCCATCAAGGTAGAGATACAAAAGGCTAGGTACGAGTGATCAGCACCGAGTGGGGGAGGGGGCACAATAAAGTCCTATATCCGTGAGGTAAAGGCCAAGGAACCCAATAGATAGTCCACTCTGTGTGTGTGTGTGAGAGAGAGAGAGAGAGAGAGAAGAAAGAAAGAAAGAAAGTGTATTATTGTCCACTAAAGGCCAAAATGGGCCCATGGGACATCAAGAACTTTGCATACAAGATAGCACAAAATCAACGTGCCACAAAGAAGAGGCATCGTCGAATATCATCTAAGTGCTACGCAATACAATGCAAGTGAAAGTACATAATGTCAAATCTGAGCCTAAATACAAAGTAAACTAGATGCAAGGAAACCGCCCCTAGGTGCAAAATGGGGGGATGAGTACAATATGCCAATGCAAAGATACAAGTCCAGGTGTCACGGAGTCTGAGAGAGAGAGAGAGATTTTATTAACGTTTATGAAACAAAGATTTTTAAGACTAAAAAAAACCAAATACAATGAAACTAAGTGGTGGGGCTGCAAAAAACGGGCAGCCATACGCAAGGCTAGTGTCTGAGGTGAGAAAATAGATACATTGCACTATCGTCCGTGAGAGAGGACGACCCAAAGTCAAACTCCCTAGATCAATGAGTAGAGAGGAGATGTCTGCAGTCCTTATGTGAGTGTCCTCTCGATGTCGAGTTGTGCACTTTCGGGTCTTTATTTTGTCTAGTCGCCTGCTTCCCCTAGCTCTGGCCACCAAAGAAAAAGTCCTTGATCATCCTCTAATTGGGCTCTGACGGTTCCTCATGTACTCTCCTCTGCGCTTGAATGAGCTGGTTCTATGTTTCTGGGCTGGGCCTTGAGGAGGAAAACCCCACAGGTCTGATGTTTGAGGTCTTTACCAACGTTTTTGCAATCCTGTATGCATTCCCTGGTGTTAAATCCGTGCATTATCCTGATAGGATGGAACACATAATGGGATTGGGTGTGTTGATTACTTGATTGGTGGTGTCAGTTCTTCCATTGTTTTTTTTTTTGGGGGGGGGCATGGGATGAGGATTTTTTCGTTGTCGAATTTGAACTAAAAATCTGCAAGCATGCTGAAAGAGAGATTTTATTTGAAAATGGTGTGATTTTCTTTTTTAAGTCACCATCAAACAAGAATGTCTCTTGCAAGACATAATCAGTACTGATGCTAGCATTATGTCACTCTCTGTACAGGAGGACTAGCAGGATCTCCTTGTGATAGTGATGCGTCAGTAGTGGGCATTTTACCATTTCCTGAATCAGATCACAGCCGGTAGATACAATGAACAGAATCCAGTCTTGTTATATTTTTATTAAGAAGACTTTCAATAATTGAGCTTTTGTGTACTACATTGATGGTTATAGGAAGGGATAGATTGCGGTAACTCATTTTTTGTAAATGATTGTGCTGAAGATTTTCCTTTGTAAAGTTTCTGTGATGGGTTGCTTGGGTTGTTTCATGGCTCATTCAGCAATTGTGATTTAGACTTGAAATATTTATACATGCAGGGTTTTGATTGCTTATGGCAATGGGCTCATAATTTTATGGGGAATCTACGAGGCCCAAGTAATACGAGCAAGAGCCACAGGGGTAGATCAACAGAATCAATTCGATGGAGGATCTTCATGTATTTTGAGTGATGAGGAGGGCGAAGAGAAAGATATCTGCTGTATTTGCTGGGCTGATCCATTTGGGAATTTGTTGGCGGTTGGCTATACTGATGGTGACATCTGGTTTTGGGATTTGGCTATCACATCCAACAGGCTGTCTGATCAAGAAGCTTCGGCCACACAGTCTAGTGTCCCTTTGCTTAAACTTCAAATATCACCAAGTACAACCAGGTCACCAGTTTTGGCACTACAATGGTGCGCTGCCAGTGGAGGTGAGGGCATGGAAGGAGTGAATGGGCATCTCTATGTGTATGGTGGTGGTGAGAGCACTGGTGGCAAGTCTGGATGCTCGGACAATTTGATGGTTAGCCTCTTTTGTAATGCTGCCAGCAGTAAAACTTCGACGGTTCATCCTTTTTTGTTTTTCTCTGTCTTTTATAATTCATATCTTGTAAGTTTTTCTTTCCATTAATATTGCCTGTCGTCGCATCCAAAGGTAATTTAGTGAAAGTTGGGTGCTTTCCTCTTCAGTCAACTTGGGAATGTTATAGGCTAGGAGGCTAGGTGATTATGTGAAGGAGGTCAAGTAGAATAGACTCGATGTCAAAAGGAAGCCTCCGATAGATCATGATATTATGCACGAGGCAATTGACAAAAAGAGAGTTGAAATTCAGGAGCCCAAAAGACTTCCCCATTGGCTGTTTGACATCTCAAAGACAGCAAACAAGATGCTCCTCTGCCGGCCCGTACTAGAGCAGCTGTCAAAAAAGAACATGCTAATTTGGGCACTTCTGCATTGGTTGCTACAGCATGCAATGAAGTGCCATTATGCCATAAGGATGCCTTTGAAAATGGTTGTTGGTTGCAGGCCATGTTGCCCTATCAAGAGTGTTATTGCCATTGCTGCCCATTTTCATTGGGAGGTACATCAGCTTGACATTTCTTCATGGGCAATTACCCAACCTCCCAGCTTTGAGGTTGAAGGTTTTGAAGGGAAGGTATGCCGGTTGAAGAAAGCCCTTTATGAATTGAAACAAGCACCTTGGGCTTGGTATGCAAGGATACATGCTCATTTACTAAGTCTTGTCTTTCAAATCAGCCCTACAAAGGCTACACTTTACATTTGCAAGAGTGGGACAGATTTGCTGATTTTAGTACTCCATGTGGATGACATGCTTGTTACTGGGACACATGCTGAGCAAATTGCAGCATCTAAGCTTGACTTGTAGAAGTCATTTGCTATGTGAGATCTTTGGTCCTTTGAATTATTATCTGGGCATTCAATTTGCTAGCAGTGAGGGGGGTATTTTAATGACACAATCCAAGTACATTGGACAGCTTTTACAACGTTTTCAGTTAGAGGATTGCAAGCCAGTATCCACACCATTAGAGCGTGGTTTTCATTTATGATAGTGGTGCACGTAGTAAAAGAAGCAAACGAAGATTATCGCCTTTCGGTACGGGTTTCGCACGTTTGCATTGGCTTTGGGAAAATGCCATGGTTTGCCGTCACTCTCTGTCAGCAGGCAGTTGGTTGTTTGATATATATATATGCCATACCAGGCTAGATCTTCAGTATGCTATCTCACAGTTGAGCAGATATATGCATAGCCCCTCTACACACCCTTGGCAGTCCGTGAAGCTTGTCTGGAGGTATCTCAAAGGCACTCAGCATTTGGGTCTTTTTTACAAGGCAAACTCTTCGCTTGCTATGCATGGATTCACTGATAGTGATTGGGTTGGTTGTTCTGACACCCATGTGTCACATAGTGGCAACTGTTTTATGATTGATACTTCATGCATCTCCTGGTTTAGCAAGAAGCAATTACAGTTGCTACTTCTAGCTACGAGATTGAGTACGGAGTAGCATTTATTGCTACAGTGGAGTGTGTTTGACTCCAAAAGTTACTTGCAGATCTTCATGTATGTCAGACACCTCCTACCGTCATCTTCACTGATAGCCAGAGTGCTCTAGTTGTTGCACGGAATCCAGTGTTCCATGCCCGCACAAGGCATATTGAGGTTCATGATCACTATGTTAGAGAGAGAAAGTTTATTAAAGTCTTCGGAAGATCGATGGGTCTATGAGATTGTTGATACAAGCTAGCTAGAGGGGTGGAGCTACTAATCAAGCATCCACACCCATATAAAAGCAAAAACTGTATCCTACAGTCATATAACAAAAGTAGTCATCTACAACATCACCATCCTCACCATCATCATCAACAACAGAGTGGGTGTCATCATAATACAAAGAGAGAAATTGTCAGCAGGTGATATGTATTATGTTCCCACTGAAGGCAACTTGGCATATCTCTTAACGAAAGCTCTTTCTTCCAAGTTTGAAGCTTTCTGACAAGCTTTGAACTTAGTACCTTTTATAACTTGATCTGTTATGCTCTTTGCTATATCCCAAATAGAATGAACATGTGATTGATATTATTTCTTAGATATTCAGAAACATGTCCACAATATTTCAGCCGAGATACCATGGCGGGGGATTTATAGACCATTCGATGGGCTAACCTTTGAAACTAAAAGGTAAAACTCTTCCACACAAATTCACCACTTAATTAATTGGAGAAGAAGAACACAAATCACATCATGAAAGCGACAATAGGCTGGGTACAATCTTCCCCCCTAGACGAGTGGCTCACGCTTCCTCATCTAGAGTATTTATGATATTTCATAAAAGCACAAGAAGCTAAAATTATCCCTCTCTTCCAAAATGAGGGATTTGCTTTACATAGCCATCTTTGGGCCCAAAATTGAATTATGTCCACTCCAAAATATATTGCTCAAACTTGCAATAATAAAGAAATATAAAATTGGCCCAGGGCCATAAATAATGCACTGGTACCCTCGCACTAACTCCAATCCTCGCTATGAGTTCCATCACATGTACTCAAGCCGCCAATTACATTAGTTATTAACAATCGATTGAACGAATCACCGAATCAACCGATCCCAACATAACCTCGCTCAAAGCACATTAATTAAGCACAACACCAATAACACTAGCGACATCAGTATTAACATGGAATCACCCACAATACTGACCATCTAGCATGGCAAAACACAAGCTAGTCAGGCGTCCCCAACTAACAACACAAAGTATCCACTAGGACTCCCGTTGCGTCCGGTGCGCTCCTATGGAGTACTTTGCAATAGTCAAATGTAATGGCCAAAGCAAGATATACCAGAAATATAATTTCCGTAACATGCCTTTTGCTTGGATTGCAACTGACCTCAGTTGCGTGCTTGACTATAGGAACTAATGAGGTTTGGAAAAGTTCGAAAGAACTGCTTAGGCATCCACTAAGCATCATCTCTCGGATGATTCTTAAATTTGAGCAAGTATTTAGTATAGACATTTCCTTTTCGGGTCGAGGTCTGTTGATGATCAATAATGCATTCAGGTTCTAGAATTTCTTCTTCATCAACAATCAATGGAGCCTCTTCATAAACATGATGAATAGGTAAAGGTCCTTTGAAGGGCTTTAAGAGGTGGATATGAAAAGCATTATGTATTTTTCAATTATCTGGTAATTCAAGCCTATAAGCTAGATCATTGATTTTTTGAATCATCTTGAAAGGTCCATAAAAATGAGGAGACATCTTGATTACTGGCCATTTCTTAACACTCATCTTCTTTTCTCAATCTGAAGAAGTACATAATCACCTTCTTTAAAAAGCATGTGTTTTCCATTTCTTATTAGCTTGTTTTGTGTACTTCTCTTGAGCGATTGCAATAGCTTCTCGAACCTCTTTGAGAATATTTTGATAGTCATGGGTAAATGCATCTGCTGCCTCCACTCTATGGGTCAATCATGTGATAGGAATAGGTAAAAATTTCCCATAGATGATCTCAAAGGGTGCTCTTCTAGTTGCAGAATGAGGAGTATTATAAGCAAACTGTAAGAGATGAAAATATTTGTCCCAAGTCTTTGGTTGACTTCCCACATAAGCACTTAACATGTCCATAATAGTACTATTTGTGACTTCAGTTTGTCCATTCGATTTTGGATGAAAAGTTGATGAGGAATCTAACTTAGTGCCTAGATTATGAAATAATGCAGACCAAAAATTATTGCAAAACTTCGAATCTCGATCAGACACTGTAATCGTTGGCAAGCCATGATGAACAAAGATATGCTTGAGGAATAAATGTGCAGCTTGTTGAGCTGTTAAAGTCTTCTTGCATGGGATGAAATAAGCTTGCTTACTAATGCGATCTACTATCGTCCATATCATATCGTTTTGATTCGTTGTAGTAGGAAAACCTATTATGAAATCCATGGATATTTGTTCCCAAGGTTGCGTAGGCAAAGGCATTAGCAATCCAGGGGTCTTTTCTTTGTAACTCTTGATCTTTTGGCAAGTGATGCATTCGGCTACAAACATCTTTTCTTATAGTAGGCCAATGAAATTCTCTTGCTATCACTTGTAAAGTGGCAATCACTCCCCTATGTCCCATATATGGTGGTTGGTGCATTTCTTCCATTACAATTTGTCTAAAGGGTCGAGTGATGCATAATTTCTTTTAACAAAAGAGATATTCATCATTGCGTGAATGGTCCAACATAGGATTCCAATTATTATTCTCTAATTTGTTCCATATATCGGAAAAGTCTGGATCCTCTTGATAAGAACTCTTCATACCTTTGAAAGGCTGGGTCTCTACAGTAGTGATGTGATTAATACTTGGCTTTCTGCTAAGAGCATCAGCAACTACATTTTCTTTTCTAAGCTGATATTGAATCATGGGCTGAAAACTCTGTATAAATGATGCCCACTTGATGTGCCTATCGGATATTAGTGGCTGAGTCAACAAATGCTTGATACTTTGCTGATTGGTTTTGATTAGAAACTCAGCTCCCATCAAATAATGTTTCCACATTTAAGGCATGCACAACATCGATTAATTCTTTATCATATGTACTATAATTGCATTCCGTTGGTTTTAATTTTCATCTCTCATATGCCATAGGATGTCCATCTTGCATAAGCACGGCTCCAATTCCATATTCACTAGCATCGGTTACAACTACAAAGAATGGTCTAGAGAAATCGGGTAGTTGCAACACAGGAGCTTGTGTGAGAGATTCTTTCAAAGCTGCAAAAGATTTATCTTGACGCTCAGTCCATAAGAAATGCTTAGCTTTTCTAAGAAGGTATGTTAATGGATGTGCAATGTATGCGAAATTCTTGACAAACTTTCTATAAAAGCTACACAATTCCAAGAATAATCTTAATTCATGTATATCTCGGGGTTTAGGCCGTGTGACTATGCATTCAATCTTCTTTGGATCTATTCGAATCCCATCGGTGGATACTATGTGACCAAACACTCTATTTGATCTTGAAAGAAACTACTCTTTTCAGGATCTATGTACAATTGATTTTCTTTCAAGAGTTTTCTCCACTTGCTTTTGAATTTCCTTTTGCTCTAGGTGGTTGACTCTATAAGGAGCTTTGCAAGTGGAGTATTTCCCGGTAGGATTTCTATCCTATGATCTTCAGGTTGAGAACAGGGTAATCCAGGCGGTAAATCCTCTAAGAAACAATCATAAAATTTAGAAAGAAAATTTTGGTGTGTAGGCTTAGTGTTTGGCTGAGTAGCCGTTACCGTATTCACCAAAATCAGATATGTCTTCGCACGTTTTCTAATTGTTCTCTTGGCTTGTGTATGGTTGAGTAAAGGAATGATCTCAGGTTTCATAGAACTTTTCAGACATATTTCTTGTTTGTCCTTCTCAATCCACATCTGATGTGAATCATAATCTATCTTAGGATTATATTGATGTCTCCATGGCATTCCTAAGATGATATCAACTCCCTGTAGGGGTGCAACTAGAATGTCTCGTCTATCCTTGTAAGGTTTGATTGAAATATCAAGTTCTTGACTTCTCTAGTGCAATTATACTTTGTCTTGGTAAAAGCAGCTTTGACCTTATAGCTAGATGGAAATGACTCTAAGTTTAGCTTTGCTAAGGCTCTTTCGGAAATGAAATCATGTGTACTACCATCGTCATGTAGAATAACAATCTCTTTACTATTAATGAAACCTTTCATTTTCCGAAGAGCATGATAATTATACTTTATCTCCCTCTTGCTTAGCTGCTTCGTCCTCGATCATGTGCACTTTTGCCGTCGGGGTCTTCTTTCTTTCGGGACATTGAATAGCTATATGTTCCACCTTGTTGCCCTCGAAACACCTTATTTCTTTCTTTGGAAAATTTTCACCGTTCGACTTCGAAGAAGAATCCGTCTTCTGTGGAACAAAACCGGTTTTAGATTTAAAGAAGGGTTTTTTTATCAAACCTCGTTTTCTTATGGAAGGGTACAGGCCGTTCCAAATCTTTCCCTTCCTTTGGGATCCCATTCTTCCTCTCATAATTCATTGCAAGAGAAATCGCAGAGTTCAGTGAGCGAGGATGAAACATGTTAATCTCGGCTCTCAACTTAGATTTTAGACCTACCACATAGTTTCTTCGTTGATCTCGCTCACTCACTTTCTCTAAGGACTATAGTTGGATCAACGTTTGCCAAAACCTATCAGTGTATGTGGAGATCATTTCTTTTTTGAATTGCCTGAAAGTATCCCACTGTTGTCTGGTTTTTGCTTTGAAGTGTGAGGGAAGAAAATCTCTCTTGATGAGCTTTTGAAAAGACTTCCAAGATTTTGGTCGCCTTTTACTGTGCTTAGTGATGTTCTACCAAAGTGCAGCACTCTCCACTAAATGATTTGCAGCACATTTAATCTTATCTTTTTCATAGAATCTCTCCTCTGAAAAGTAATCATCTAGCTGACTGATCCAAGACAAGACAGTGCGTGCTTCTTTCTTTCCATCGAAATTTTAAAATGAGAAAGCTTTTCTACTTATCTTACTCCCCTTTCTCGAATTCTGTGCTCTTAGTGTGGCTTTGATTGTCCTGATAATAGGATTATCGTCGGATGACTCATCGTCAGATGAATGCCTCTTTCTTTTCTTACCATTGATTTTCTTTTCCAATCTCTCCCTATGCTCATGCTCATTTGCCAACTGTGCCTGAAGTGCGTCTAACTACTCTTGAAGCATGGGTAGTTGTGGCTGGTTTGCCATGATAATGCGATAAATACAAATGAAGTGGAGTGGAGGAAAATAAGGATACTGAGTGTATGAGAAATTAAACGGAAAAAGTGTGATTTTGAGTGTATGGTAAGAAACGGATGGCAGATGATACTAAGTGTATGAAATATAAAGCAAAAGAAATCACTTATCTCGCTCTTTGATCGGACGTAGAAAAGACTAGAGTGGGAGATATGTGACCGACGATGTTGCTTGTAGTCGTCTTTGCGCTCGACCACTCTCCAATTAATTGCACGGTGATTTCGTGGTTCCAAATCGCCTTCTTGATTCAAGCTTCCACAGATTTTGCTTTGCTTTTTTTAAAATTTAAATACACCTTTGCTGGACGGTGGAGTGGCCTCGCACTTTGTGTGTCGCTGATTGCCGAAAAATGTTACCTTTGAAAAGTTCTCCCTTTAAGGGTCCTTTTTGTGAGCCCTTCAATAAATCTTTAAAAAAAAAAGAAAAAGAAAAAGAAAAAGAAAAAAGAGGCAAACGAGGTAGAGGCGGCAAAAAACGGGCTGCTACGCATAGTGAGGCAGAGCCGCAGACTGTGTATGCGATCTGCAGCAAGGTATTCATATAGGCTGTGACTCTATGATGGCACGGACGAAGTCACGAAGATGTAGGTAGGCGCGCGAGTAGTCCGTGGACACTGTCAGACTGGACTCATGGAGTGTAAACTTCGAAGTTTGCACTGTGCAGACAGGCGTGTGGGCCGAAATACTGCAAGGAAACTTGTAGTCTAGTGCTAAGCACAATGACAATGCTCAATGGCCAAGGCGGTTGTTATTCGATGGACAGACCCGTCAGAGATCAATAGGCGGCTGTTTGCACGATAGCACGAAGCATGCGATGGCACTCTGGGGCCTCGGCCTTGGCGATGCAGTGGAGCCGTCTCTCGAGAGTGCTTCTGAGTACACGATCGATTGGCAGATTAATAAAGGCGGGGCTGGTTCGATGGGGCAAGTCCCTAGAGTAGTAAAGTCCTCTGGTCCTTTGGCTTTGGAGTTTGTGCACACGAGACGGTGACGTGACGGCTCCTCCGAACGCAGTGTTCACGATAGCAGTTGATTGCCCTGTCAAGGCAGAATGGCGAAGGTTGATGGTGCAAATGATGGCGTTGATATTTAAAAGCTTCTCTATCATTGCAGGGCTATAGGCCGGCTCCCTTTTGCAACGAGATGACCATGGTAAAAGCCCTGAATTTCTTTTTCTTTCTTTCTCTCTTTCTTTCCGTGGGCTTTCTTTTCTTCGTCCTTGACAAAAGCTTCTCCTTAACTTCCCACACGAGCCACGAGGTAGCCTTTTTCTTTCACAAGTCCTGAAGCATACCCTCCGCTCTGATACCATTGAAACCAAAAGATAAAACTTTTCCACATAATTCACCACTTAATCAATTGGAGAAGAAGAACACAAATCATACCACAAAAGCAATAGCAGCCTGGGTACAATCTCCCCCCCCCCTGGATGAGTGGGTCATGCTTCCTCATCTAGAGTATTTATGATATTTCATGAAAGCACAAGGAGCCAAAATTATCCCTCTCTTCCAAAAAGGGGGATTTGCTTTACATAGCTATCTTTGGGCCCAAAATTGAATCATATCCACTCCAAAATATATTGCTCAAACTTGCAATAATAAAGAAATACAAAATTGGCCCATGGCCATAAATAATGCATTGTGCGACACCTTGATCGGTATTCTTGCACTAACTCCAATCCTCGCTATGAGTTCCATCACCTGTACTCAAGCCGCCAATTACATTAGTTATTAACAATCGATTGAACGAATCACCAAATCAACCGATCCCAACATAACTGCGCTCAAAGCACAATAATCAAGCACAACACCAATAACACTGGCGACATTAGTATTAACATGGAATCACCCACAATACCGACCATCTAGCATGGCAAAACACAAGCTAGTCAGGCGTCCCCAACTAACCACACAAAGTATCCACTAAGACCCCCGTCGCGTCCGGTGCGCTCTTATGGAGTACTTTGCCATAGTCACACTTGACTAAAATAATAATGTCCAAAGCAAGATATACCAGAAATATAATTTCCGTAACACAATTGGTGCCTTTTGTTCCCTGGCATGTGCCTTAAAGGTTAGGATATAGGCAGTTCGGACAGTTAGGGCACTTATGGCATGTGCTATTTAGTACAGTAGGTACTACTAGGATACCCTATCCTAGGGTTTCATTATATTGTGTTTACTTTGTACTTTTCATTCATTCCTGCAATGTTATTACAGCCGTATAGTTTCAACTCATTTGTTTCCACCTTCTCCACCATTGCTTCCATTTGCCTTTAGGAAAGTTGTCATAAGCACTGACATAGGGGTCAAGCAAGGCTGCTCCCTCTCGCCAACTCTCTTCTGCCTCTTTATTGATGATTTGGAAGAGTGGATGAAAATACAGAGCAAGGAGGGTGTCCAGATTGCAGGATATGATCTACTACTAATGCGAATTTATGCAGATGATGTGGTTTTCTTAGCAAAGAGCAAGGAGAAGATGAAAGCACATATGGATGCATTGATGAACTTTTGTATATAGTGATCAATATAGGTCAACATAGACATAACAAAGGTAATGGTGACTGGGACCCATAACATATAGATTGATGTCACTTTTGAAGGAGAGCCTTGGAAATAGTCAACACATATAAATATCTAGGGCTGGATGTCACTTTTGAAGGATAGCCTTGGAAATAGCCAACACATATAAATATCTAGGGCTGGAATTTGCAGACAACTACAAATGGAATGCATATGTGGAGAGGAGAATTCTAGGATACTTGAAAGCTTTGTACAGCTTCCAAAATAAGTGCAGGAAAGCACATCTATGGAATTGGGAAATCAGAGTTTCTTTACACCATATAGCTTGTGCAAACATTGATCCTTTATGGATGTCCAGCTTGGGCACTGGGCTCTCTAGGACCTACTGGAAAAGAATAGAAATTGTACATAAAAACGCTTTCTCATAGGGGAGTTAGGGGGTTAAGGCACAGACACCCTACCCGATCCTACTCGGTGAGACATGTATGATACATCTCGAAGGGGAGGCTTTATGTCAATTCATGGCTTACCTCAAACAAAGTTGAGAAGCTGGACGACAGCAGGATACCACACAATGGCATATAGAAATGAAGTGGATGGAATCATGAGGCATAACAGCTGCTGATATTCTAGAAGGTGCATGTGAAATCAGGGAGATAGTGACAGAGAAAATGCTACCTAAATTATGGCATAACCCAGGGGCAAAAATGCAGTTCTACAAACACGAAATCCACTCAATGGACAGCCATGGAATGCAAAAACACCTCAGGGAAGACATATCAATGTTCGAAAGGCATCTAATCTGCAAAATTAGAACCAGCTTACATGATCTAGAGGTGGAGAGAAGCAGGTGGGCAAGGCCCAGGATCCCAAATAGGAAAGAACCTGCTATATCTGCCTTATAGGGGAGATACAAGATGAACAACATGTACTCCTTAGATGTAGAGCCTAAGAAAGATATAGGACAGCAGAGGAAGTCTGAAATATGTTCGAACAGTCAGCCAAAAAGCTAGGATGCTACCTAAAAGTTTTGGAACACTGCAACAAGGTGCTCGGGCTAGCACACAAGCTAGCACAACAAGTAATAAATACATAAACAATTTTGTAAGATGTTTATCTTAAGATCACTATTAGTTTAATAGTGATCATTAGTCCCATAGATCCTGAAGGGTCTGACGTGGACTTTAATATAATCATATCATCTCTCTCTCCCCCCCCCTCCCCCCCGATTTCACATGCGTCTCTCTCTCTCTCTCTCTCTCTCACTCCCCCCCCCCAAAAAAAAAAAAAGGCAAGCCAAATGTTACACAATTTTTGAAACTGCAGGACTTAATGGTACAAAAGGCAGGAGACCCTGTCCTAGTCCCAGCAAGGAACACCGGAAATTTTTGACTCAGTGAGGACGCCATAGAGGCTGCATTAATATCACAAGGCTCCAGGCAAAACAGCTTAGCTAATATAATCCAATGATAGCCTGCAACATCTAAAGCCCACAACAGAATTAGTAGCAGTTGCAGTTCTCTGATGTCTGACTACACATGCGATAATGGCAAACAAAATACTGTCTGATATTTTTTTATTTCTTAACGATTTCATCAGGACCACTAATACTGCTACACTAAATAGTAGCATTTTTCTATATTGAATTTGCTTTCAATATGGGCTTGTAGCCTGTGAAATAAAGTCATATATTAGGATATAGAACATTTGTATTATGAGATGGCTTACGTTAGAGCTTGCTTTCCAGTTTTTGCAGAGTTTCCCTCTTGAAAGCAGCAAACAATGTCTAAATGCCCATCATATAGGAACTTGTGAAAATGGTGGGGTTTCTGGAACGACAGTATGAACTTTATTTGACTTTCAGCTGTATATTGTACAGATTTTGTTCTTGAAGTCTGCGAGTGGGAATTTGGATGCGCACAAAATTTGTCATGTGGAGGTTCCTTTGATCGGACTATTTGATGACATGATACTCCTTCCCAGAGCAGGTGGAAACTTGAGTGATCCAGCTTCTGCTCTATTGATCCTCACCAGTCCAGGCCAGCTACATGCCTATGATGAAGTTAGTATTATTAAATGCTTTGTGGACTTGGAAAAAGGGCTGGCACCTTCTCTGCCAGAGCCTGTTCTTGTAAATCCAGGTTTGACAGAGCCAGATGTAACGGCTGCAAAATTATTCCTGCTTCCCGAGGATGGGAAATTTCCTACCTTGTTTTCACAAGTATGTTCTGACTCTCAGTAAGCTACCATACTGATGGCCAAGCATAGTTCTTTCCATGACGTTACATGGAGTTCCTATTGAAAAAAGATACATGTTTGAGATTAGTTAGCATCATCGTTTTTTATCTGACAGTCAAATACTTACACCATGAATTGGTCATTGCCATGCAGCTGTCTCGGTCTTTCAAAGGTAATGTGCCATCTGTTTTGCCAGGTGGTACAAAATGGCCGGTGAGTGGCGGCATCCTAAATAAAGCTGTGATTGAGGGATCAAAGACCAAAATGGTGTTTATAACAGGGCATGCAGATGGGTCTGTGAATATCTGGGATACATCTTCTTCTTTGCTCTTCCAAGTGGGCAACTTACCTGGGAGAGTATGGATACAAAATAGCTAGTCCTCCCTTTTCCTTGCCCTTCCATTCCCTGGCCCTCATTTCTTGCCAAAGTTACAAGACAACAGTCCCAAGTTGGGATCATAATCCCTAAATGATATTCAGAAAAGATGGTATTGATTTAAATCCTTGCTCCTTGTCTGGCAATGATTTGCAACGTATGCCTGGTACAGGTCCAGTTGGAGCTTGCAGAATCTGAAACGGCATCAGTTTCACATGTAGATTTCTGTGCTTCAAATGGTGCTTTGGCTGTGGCTCAAACAAGCGGTGTGGTAAGGAGATTATATCTTGTTTGTTACGTTTTAGATTCTTAACCTTGTATTAATCTGTTACGCTTTTGACATCATAAAAAGTACAATCGCCTGCTCCACTTGCTGAATAGTTTTCTGTTGTGGTTAGGTATCGTTTTACTCCCTGAGTGCAGAAGCTGGTGAAATAAATTGCCTTTTTGTTAACAAGTCAGAAATCCAAGGTACTTTTGCCTTAAAGCAATATTTTGCTCACGTCAATCCACACCATCTCTCCTTCCAGTGCCCCAAATGTTTGTTATATATAACAAAGTGTTTGAAGAGTTTTATCAGTCCAGAGCTTGTTCAGGAAAGTGTAGTATGTGAGGAATGAGTTGATTTATTCGCGATCAGGTTTCTTTAAAGGCTTTTGTTGAAGAGAGCTGTGTATCTGAAGGAAACAAAATGTTCTATGAAGGAGTGTATAATTGCAATAAGATATTAAAGGATAGTTGTTGGGCATGTGATGATGTTGGAGGCATAGGAAAATAACTTTGTGTACGCAATCTCCTTTACACAAGAACCACAAATATAGCATCAAACGATCTTGCAATCCTGTGCATAGAAGAGTTGAGCCCTATCCTAGAGTCCAGACAAAAGAGTTTTTTTTGGCTGTTTTAGTTGTGAGTTGCCAACTTTCCACTCCTAGATGTGGTTGCCTTTCTGGTGGGCATCGTTTAAGCAGTAAGGACTAGACACTGCAAGTGGACAGACTAATAAGTAGAAATGGCAGTGGAGATTATGATGGATGGGACTTTGCTCTGATGTCTCTTCATCCTGATGCCGTTTCTTCCCTATTGCCTCAGCATCCTCACCCCTCAAGCCTTCACAAATCTGAAGGGACTCAAAAATTAAAGATAAATGGCTCCAGCTTTAGAAGATTAAGTATTCGGCCACATCTTTGGTCTGGTGTTTAATCTCTATTGATGCTCAAAAGCTTTCCAAATTGGGATTCAAGTAATAAGGACATTTAACATGATTGGAATTGTGAGCTTGAGTGAGGCATTCCTTTTTCAAAGGAGGGCTTTGGAAGGCTCTAGGAAAATGATCTGTGGAACCATGTCGGATGTGGTAGTGGTTAGAGAATTCGTTTTGTGACAATTTCATAACTTTACTTTTTACTCAGTATCATGGGTGGTTCTGATTGTTATAGACAAAGATAGCTTCTCAAGTATCTTGGGTGGCAATGATGCCATTACATGTTTAGTGGTGTTGTGTTTGATGTCTATATTGCAAGCATTAATTATATTGTGTCTAATTGGAATGCTTGTATGTTTCATTTTTTTGTTACTAATGTAGTTGTAGTTTCTCTCTTCAATACAAATAATAATCTGGACGTTAGCAATCAAGCTACCAATTGAGTGATTCAATGGCCAATGGGCTAATCTTGTAAAGAATGCATAGTAAGCTGTGAATTGATTTTAGTCATTCATAATTTTGGAAAATGCTTCAAAAATATTGTGTGTTTTGGGCTTGTGGACGTTCTATTTTTGGCTGTGTCTTGGCTCATATGCTTTTCAATAAAAGATCATAGATACTCTAATGAGCCCCATCTAGAGGGGGCAGATTGGAGCCGGTATCAGGCTGAGGAGAGATCTATATGTCTTACATCACATTCCCTATGGTTTTGGCATGTTGCAACATATTGTGTTCTGTTCTCTTTCCCACTCTCTCTTCACTTTGAGAATCATGATCATGCTTGTGTTAAGGTTCTTCTATAAGGTAGAAATTTTGTTGATGTTTCACCGAACACCATTATCCATGGTTGTTAATCCAAGGAAAAGAAGTGTCTTGCCTTCTATTTGTATTTGTATTTGTTATGACAAAACTTACTCCGCTGCATTGGAACGAAGGAAGCTGCTCCTGCTTGCTGTCCCAACTGCTAGCTCCCCACTTTCTCTCAGCTCTAGCTCTGCCTCCTCCTTCCTCCATCCTGCCCAGCTCTCCGTCTCTGACTGGCTGTTCTTTGTTTTTCTTTCTTGCCTTTGTCTGCTTGGCCATTCATCTCCTGAATCGGCTCTTTTCTCTTGTTTGTTCTCTTTCTTGCCCTATCCGCTCAGCTCCCTCTTGACCAGCCCCAAGGCTGGCTGTGTTCCCATTTTGGGTATATGCTTGTGGCCAAGCCTATGACCTCCCTTCTACTCTTCCTTGTCTAATTTTCCGCGGCCCACCTGGGGCTTGCTTCTGTCCTGTTTTCCCTCCTCAGCTTCGCTAAGGCTATTGGTGGACTTTCTTTTGCCCCCTCAGGCTCCTTTCTGCCCCCTCACCCAAGTATACTTTTTTTTTTTGGGGCAAGAAAATTACTTCATTAAGTATGAATGAAAACCGCGAGAGCAAGCTCAAATGCGGGAGTACATCATGCAATGCATGAGGAAAAAATAACAGCTCAAAATGAGCTAATAAAAGTTATACTTTTTTTTTTGGGGCAAGGCAGATATTTCATTTAGAAGAATGTACATTTGTAGCTGTCCAAAGTGGGACAGCTACTACTCAAAAACTAGAAACAGTAATAAGAGACTTCTAACTAGACCAGAGGAAGGTCTCCAAGAGAATCAACATCTTGGAGAGACTCATACAAAGAAGATCAAAAACAGGGAAAAGCATCCACTAAAGAGTGCTCTACAGTCAAATGATACAAGCACGATAGAACGACTAGAGAGCCCAATAGCGAAACCCCATCCCCCCCCCCCCCGCCCCCCCCCCCCCCCCAAACACACACCCTTTTTTTAAAAAGTGAAAGCCATGATTGTTTATATTACAAGATAAGCCACCTTAAAGTGAGGAGCTAGAAATTACATCAGCTGAAAATCTTTGTATATGCTAAATATACATCATGATTGATGTAGCGAGTTTGCAAGCAGTCACAAAAAGATTGCTGCAGAGAACGCTTGAAGAAAGCAAATAAAGAAAACATTGGATCACCAAAGACTTTACAATTCCTGTCTATCCACAAAGTCCAAAGTGCCCAATAACGAACCCAAACAAAGAAAAGATCAAACTCCTGAGTGCGTGGATGAAAACCAAAGAGCCATAAGAATTTCCCAAAAGCAGGAGTCGGGAATCTCGTTCTCAACTGCTGTCAAAGAAAATCCAGGAACTCATGGGAGGACGGGCAAAACCAAAACAAATGAAGCACAGTCTCTTGAGAAGCCAAACATCTGCGACATACAACAATGTGTCTACGTGCCAGTAGTTGGCCAAATGGAAAACCCCCTAAAAGAACTCTCCAAAAAAATACCTGTTGCCGAAGATGAACTTTATATGCCCAAAGTTGCCTTAGTCTCTTTCTCCACCACTTAGTTGGCGGATGCATTCGCCAAATAGAATTAGCCTTATCCGAAACCCAAGGCTGACGCAAAAGGATTTTATATAATGCAGGCACTGTAATCTGAGATAGCCTCAAAGGACGAAAGCAGGACTCGCGGGAAGTCAAAATCCAATCCTCCAGCCTATCTAGAAATTCCAAAGGAGGAATTGGGACAAAATGTAAAAGCATACAAGTAATTTTTTGCCATAGAGGACGATAATGAGATCCCAAGTCATACCCTGTGGCTGCGAGAGAAAAAGGTAAAATAGTTCCATCATCATGGATGACATCCGCAACAGAAGTAATTCCTTTGAAAGTAATAAAATAGGAACGTCTAGGTTCCTGTAAGGCCAGTGGAGGGTGAAAAGCTTTTGAAGAGTGAATGCTTTCAGCCTTCAAGGAATTTCCTATCAGAGAATCGCGGCCATGCCATTCCAAGTGAGAAAGGAATTCTAATCAAGGAGTGAGCTAGAGACCAAAGGGCAACCATGCAATGTACCATCAAAGCAACCAAGTAAGAAATCCCATTGAGTGGGTTGCCAATGATCAAAGGTAGAAGTATTGATTTGCTGTAACAGAGAGCGAATCATAACAGCCCAAGCTGATCACCTTGCATAAGTTGTTGCAGCATTTTCCCTTTGTGAGCAAGGATGTGCACTTGGATATCAATGATATTAAGACCTCCATGCATTTTTGGTGAACATAGTCAATGCACCGAAAGCAATCTTAGACCTTTTCGGCCATGCTTGGGTCGCCAAAAGATTTCCATGATTACAGACATGAAAGAAGCAAGATCCGCTTTAGTGATACATGATCAGAGGTAAATAGAATTGAATATAGGCCACTAGAATGGACTGCACTATTCGAAGTCGAACATGCAATGGCTAGGTTTCTAGTTTCCAATATTCAATCTTTTTTCTGAGCTTGACAAGTACCCAATCAATTTGCTGACGACAGGTGAACACACACACACACAAACACACACACACTTTTTTTGTGTGTGGTAATACTATATATTACTGTGTGGAAAACCTCAAAACAAGGTAAAAACCCACCATAAAGTGTGAAAATGAAAAGGAGCAACACACACCTGTCTAAAAAAACAAGAGCTCAAGAAAAAAGAGAAAGATGGAGAAAATTAAATTACACGCCATCAGGTGGTGACATAAAGATAATATCCTCCAACGTAAGGCCATGTTGTACCAAAAAACCATTGAGCGAAGTAGTGGTACCATCAATAAAGTGCAATTTCTTTTGACCCTTGCGATTCTTCTTGACTTAAGTAGGAAGATGAAACTTTTAAATGACAGGGTCAAAAACTTGTTGTAACATAGGATGCATATTCTGAAGAGAAAAACTGCTATTAGGTTCATGAGAAGGAACCTGTGTTTGGGTTCCAAAGTGAGACAAATCAATGAATAGCACTACATAGTGGAGTCAATGTAAATTTGAAGGGAAAATATTCACCCAATGGTGAATCTAGAAGCTTCTCCAAGTTGGGGGGGCTAATATTTAGAGCTTCAAATTTGATATTTTTGCCCAAAAATGAACACAATTTCCTTATATGATGTTCAAATTCAACCCTCCAAGTAGTGAAATTGATTGGCATAAGTCGTCTAGAGCGACCTTTTATGTTGGAATACTCAAATTCTAGCTTAAGTTATAAAAAATTTTATATGAACTTAAAGTATACTTAGATCCAGTGAAATGGTAGCATTGGCTAATATTTCTAGCTCCACCTTTGGAAAGATTCGCACAATGACCTACACTTCCATAACTCTAACTGAGAAAGAACCTTGGTGATTGATGCATGTGTCCACTGAAATTCCTAACCTTAGACCTTACTCAACCTTTCAATGGTTGTTCATGTCTTGAAGAATAATTGGAAAGTCACTTCTCTCTAGTTTCCAAAGACATACCGACATTGTGTGGCATCCTACTAGATTCCAATGACCAATGGCAAAGAATCCCTGAGAGAGTTTCTTTGCTAACAGTCCCGACCATGCCATTCCAAATGGGAGAGGACCTGCTTCCAATTGAGTAACATATGAGAGATCAAAGGAAAACCTTTGATCTTGCCATCAACACAACCCAAAATGAAATCCCATTGTGTAGGTTGCCAATATCCAAAAACAGTAGTGGTGAGCTCTAAAAGCAAATGGCATGTCATAGCAAGCCAAACATTATCAGAGGCAAGTAAAATTGAATATAAGCCACCAGAATCGATTGAACAATTCGTAATGTGACATGTAGAGGCCATGTTGCTAGCTTTCAATATTCAAGCTTTTTTCCAGTTTTGCTAAGATCCAGTGAGCTTGTTCGCGTGACGAGTGATCGACCAAACCAAAGGATAGCCCAAGTGGCGAACCATCTGATTAGGTGGAACAATTTCCCTTGGCCATAAAAGAGTATGCCACTCTTTGGAATGCAATGGCAATAATTTAGATTTATGGAAATTCACATGAAGACCGGTTGTCAACCCATATAAAGATAAAGCATGCATCAAGCAAGATAGATCCTGCTCTGTATTTTGAGGAGTAAAAAAGGAATCATCTGCATAAGCTTGAGCAATCAAAGTACTGCTCCCTTGAATTTCCAAACCATGAAGCACGTCAGATGCGATGAGACGATCCATGTA
This sequence comes from Dipteris shenzhenensis, assembly GCF_047967505.1. Taxonomy (NCBI): domain Eukaryota; kingdom Viridiplantae; phylum Streptophyta; class Polypodiopsida; order Gleicheniales; family Dipteridaceae; genus Dipteris; species Dipteris shenzhenensis. The sequence continues at coordinate 10,254,867 of NC_141618.1, read as the reverse complement.
CTGAAGCATGGGATGTGTGGCTATGGCATATAGGAGTGCACTAAGCGGACAGCCCTGACGGACTGAATATCGAAGGGTCTATGCTTCAGAAATATCTCCAGACAATGCATGCATAGTTTGCAAAATAATACCCCATTGGACCGTGTCAAATGCCTTGGCAATGTCAACTTGCAGTAGCAAAATGTCCTGCTGAGTATATTTGGCATATTCTATTCTAACGTAGGCGTTTGCAATATTATTAGTAATGTGCCCGTGAGAAACAAAACCATATTGCGCAGGATGAAGGCCATTATGTGAATACCCTTTAATTCGACCCACCACCATTTTAGTGATGATCTTATAAATGACAGGCATAAGGGTAATGGGCCTCCAATCAGCCAAGGATTCACATATTTGTTTCTTAGGGAGAAGTTTTACAAGCCCTTTTTTCCCTGAATCCGGCATGTACTACTTTTCCCATGCATAGTTAATCATATGCAGCAAAGTTGATTTGAGGATATCCTAGTATGCAAGAAAGAATTCAACTATAAGACCACCCATCCTAGAGATTTCCATCTGCCATAGGATTTTACCACATTTGATAATTCTCTTTTAGTCAAAGGACTTTCCAGCTCTAGAGTTTGAACTGGAGAGACAATGGGAGAAACATGCTGCAATAATTGAGTCCGTGCTGCAATAACCTCTTGGATCTGCAGTCCCAAATTGCATGGAAAAATGATCCACACATGCTATAGCAAGTTGGGCTCAAGAAGAAGTCCAAACACCATCAGGCCTACGGGCATGGCACGTATTTGTAGATTGTCTCTTGTAGTGTAGACTTTTAAAAAATTTCTTGGAGGAGCAACCTTTGTCAAAGAAAGCCCTCAGTCTTGCTCTATGTGTCAAAGAAAGCCTGCAGTCTTGCTCTCGTCTCCCATTTAGTAATTATCTGAGATCATTGTTTTGCAATCAATGTCTAGCCTGATATAAAGATGTGCTTTCTTCAAAAGACAAAGACCGAAATGATTGGTCACTGAGCTTAGTCAAATATTGACAATCGTTTTTGGCCTGAGCAACAGTATGTGTATTGCAATATCTTCATATATTCTTTACCATAATCTTGAATAACTGATTGCATTCGAGCAACAAAGGCATCCCAGGCATAATCCATATCAATATTGCTCTGATGTGAGAGAGGTTGGTAGGCATCATAAGCCATTTCCTTGTACTGATCATGCTCCAGCTAGCTGTTATTCATAATGAGGAGTCTTCTATGTGACAGCCTATCATGTGGTATTTCATGGAAAGAGATCTGCAACCAAAGAGGAGCATGGTCAAAATGCATAAAAGAGCTATAATACATCAAGAGAAAATCTCACTGTAGGACAAATATACATCACGATCAAAGACAGGAGATTGCAAGCAGTCAAAAAGCGATTGCTGCAAAGAGTGTATGAAGAAGAGAAATTGGAAAAAACAGGATGACCAAAGACCCTATGATTGCGATCCTTCCAGAGAGTCCAAAGTGCCTAGTACCGAACCCAACAACGCACACTTCCACACACTTTTTTTTTTTAGTAATATCCAGTGCTATATTTATATGCTCATAAATTTACAAGATGGGAATTCTCCAAAATGGAGAGTATCCCAAAGATCAGAAACATAAAAAGAAAAGCTCCATGCAAGAAGCATCTAGATCACCCTCATGGCAGGCATCATTTAAGGATTGCCGCAATGAGGCTCGGAAGGATTCATATGACTTGTGAATCTGCCGACCCAAGTATGCCCAATTATGCTCACACTTTCACACACACACACACACACACACAATTCTCTCTCTCTCTCTCACACACACACACACACACACACACACACTTTTTTTTTTGTGAGAAGAAATATTTTATTACTGTGAAATAATTACATTCATAGTTACTCCAAAAGCAGAGTAACTACTACTCAACCGAAAATCTCAGTATAAGCCATATATACATCATGATCGATGAAATGAGTCTGAAAGCAATCATAAAACGATTGCCGCAGAGATCGTTTGAAAAAATCTAAAGATGAAAAAGTAGGATCACCAAAGACTATGATTTCTGTCCATCCATAAAGTCCAAAGTGCCCAGTAGCGCACCCAAACAAAAAATAAATCAAAACCCTATCTAGCGGGAGAAGAACCTGCCAAAAGTAACATTAGGAAATCTTGCTCGAAGCCCTTGTCGAATGAGAGCGAGGAAATCACAAGTATGTGGACAGTGCCAAAAAATGTGAGGCACAGATTCAGCAGGATGTAGACATCTATGGCAAACAGCTGGGGCAATATGTCTATGCGCGAACAAGTGCCCGGATGGAAAAATGCTAAGTAGGACTCGCCAGAGAAAAAGTTGTCGCCGAAGAGGGACTTTATAATGCCAAAGGAGACGCAGCTGCTTTTTCCACCACTTTGATGAGCGATCCATATGCCAAACAGAATTGGCTCTGTCAGAAACCCAAGACGGAGGTAACAACACTTTATACAGAGAAGGCACTGTGATATGTGGCAGCTTCAAAGGACGGGCTGAAGAAGAGGAATAATGAAGAGTCCAATCCTCAAGCCTATTTTGAAGTTCCAAGCGAGGTACCGGCAAGAAAGGTTGAAGCATTTCTGAAATTTTGTGCCATAAAGGACAATAATGAGCTCCCAAACCATACTTGCTAGCAGCCGCAGAAAAAGATAAAAGAGTGCCATCATCCTGAAGTACATTCGCCACAGAAGCAATACCTTTGAAAGATATAAAATAAGAACACCTGGGTTCTTGTATAGCCAAAGGAGGGTGAAATACTTTGGACCAATAAATATTCTCAGCCCTCAAGGAATTTCCCAACAAAGAATCCCTACCATTCCATTCCAAGTGGGATAAGATATGCTTCCAATCAAGAAGCAAACGAGAGACAAAAGGATAGCCTCTGATCTTGCCTTGAATAGAGCCAAATAGAAAATCCCACTGTGTAGGCTGCCAATGCCCAAAAGCAGAAGTATCAATATGCAACAAAAGAGAGCAGATTATATAAGCCTAGGGCTGATCCCCTTGCATAAACTGCAACATCATTTTTTCCCTATGAGCAATTATATGCATTTGAATATTGAGTATGTTCAAACCCCCGTGTATCTTTGGAGAACAGAGACGATGCATAGAGAGTAATTTGAGACTTTTCTTGCCACTTTTTTGAACGCCAAAAAATCTCCATGATAGCAGACATGAAGGAAACCAGATCTGCCTCAGTAAACATGATGAGGGGCAGATAGAATTATATGTATGCTATCAAAATGGATTGCGTTATTCGCAAACGAACATGTACTGGTTAAGTTGCAAGCTTCCAATATTTAATTTTTTTCCTTAGCTTTGTGAGCACCTAATCAGTTTGTTGAGAACAAGTGAGTCCCCAACGTAGAGGATAGCCAAGATGTCGAATCAATTGAGAAGGTGGAACAATTTTCCCAGGCCATAAAAGACTATGCCAGTCTTTAGCATGCAACGGCAGTAGCTTGGATTTCTGAAAATTCACATGAAAACTAGCAGCTAAGCCATATGTGGAAAGGGCTTGCATAATCAAAGAGAGATCGCTCTGAGTATTTTTCGGAGTAAAGAAAGAATCATCAGCATATTCTTGAGCAATCATGCTACGGTTGCCAGGAATTTCCAATCCATGCAACATGCCAATGTCCAAAAGGTGGTCCATATATTGAAGCATTGGATGAGTGGCTATGGCAATAGTAAAGCAGTGAGGGGACAGCCTTGCTGAATAGAACAACCAAGAGTCCAGGTTGTAGAAATATCCCCTGAAAGTATGCAGATAGCTTTACTATCTTGATATAGCCAATTGATAACTTGCTGCATTTTTGTGCCAAATCCCAAGGTCTGCATCGTTTGTGAAATAAAGTCCCAAAAGCTTTGGCAATGTCAACTTGCAATAGCAAAACATCCTGCTGCATATATTTGGCATATTCTATTCCAACATAGGCGTTAGCAATGTTGTCTGTGATATGCCTGCGAGGAACAAAACCATATTGCGCAGGATGCAACCCATCATGCAAATAGCCTTTTATTCGATCAACAATCATTTTGGTAGTAAATTTGTAAATGACTGGCATAAGTGTGATAGGTCTCCAATCAGCCAAAGATTCACAGATTTGCTTTTTTGGAAGGAGTTTAACAAGACCTCTCTTCCATGTGTCTGGCATTTTTTGATTTTGCCAAGCAGAATTCACCATAAGCAGCAAAGTATGCTTCAAAAGAGGCCAATATTCTTAAAAAACCTTAACTGTAAGACCATCCCATCCTGGAGATTTGATTGCATCTAACAATTCCCTTTCAGAAAGAGGTTCCTCCAATTCCAAAGCTTGAGTAGTGGAGATAATAGGAGAAACATGTTGTAAAAGTAAATGTCTTGCAGACAAGACCTGCTGCGAGGGAGGATCTGCATAACCAAATTGTTGAGAGAAATGATGTACACAGACAGAAGCAAGCTGTGACCGTGATGTAGTCCATGAACCATCAGGCATAAGCACCTTGCAAATGTTTGTTTTTAATCTCTTCTGATGCAAGCTTTTAAAAAATTGTTTGGAAGAACAGCCTTTATCTGTGAAAGCTCTGGTCTCCCATTTAGCAAGTTTCCTGTGATCATTGATTTGGAGACAATGTTTAGCTTGGCATAGTATTGTTTGCTCATGCAAGGACAAAGGACGAAAGTGACTGAGTTCAGTGAGGTCTGGGCAAGTTAATTTAGCCTGAGCAACAGTTTCCCTCAGAGTCTTCATGTAAGACTTGCCATAACCTCTGATTACAACTTGCATTTTGGAAACAAAAGAATTCCATGCATTATCAATATCAAAGTGGCTCTGAGAAGACAGAGATTGATATGCTTCAGTAACCATTGCCTTGAAATCCACATGCTGCAAATAGGTATTGTTTACAATCAGATGTGGCCTTTGAGGTAGTCTATCATCTGGCATATCATGAAAAGATAGCCTCAACCATAACGGTGCATGATCTGAATGCACGAAGGCATATTCAACCCACATTTTGCATGTAAGATCATCATTTTGTTGCGGAGCTACACTATACCAGCGATACAGACGTGCCTGATAAGAAGAAAGGGCATTATGTTGAAAAGTGTATCCAGGTGACAAAGGCTGCAATTCCTTCCAAAGATCAACCAAATCAAGATGAATCAGTAATTGAGACCATGGATGCCTTTCGGAGGTTAACATATGAGTATTTCCTGATGTATTGTCACCCTGTTGCGGAGCATTATTGAAATCCCCACATATAAAGGCATGATGTCTCCATGGATATCGTTGCATGGCATCCCAGATTGCACTTCTATCCCGAGAAGATTGAGGTGCATATACAGAAGCAAATTCAAACACCTCACCTTAAATGATGCATTGAAGAATAATCCATCCGCCTTGATTGTAATTAGCCTCCATAATGACCTGTCTTTCCTGCATAGACATGTTGATTGTGTTCTTGTAATGCCACTATATCAGGCTGAAATTGATTGATATACAGCCACACAGATTTCCATTTCCTACTGTCGCACATCCCTTTAAAATTTAAGGTAAGGCATTTGATATGAGCAAGCATATTTACAGATATTTATGGGAAAAAAACAGTTATGTACAGCAGCAACCTTCAGGATGTCAACCGTGCATTTCTACCTCAGGGTCAGGGCCTCTTTCTTGGGAAGAAACATCCGCTTGAGGAGTGGATAACAATGTAGCAACCTCTTCTTCAGGGAAGAGGGTTCTGCTAGCTGTCACTGCAGCCCATGTGATTCCAATTCCTGAGTTGACCATTGGAGAGTTTCCACTAGAAGATGCACCATTCCAAGTGCGAGGGTGTGGAGGTCGGTGAACAGAAATAACTTTTCTTAGACTTTGCCATCCATCAATTGGAGTTTTTTGTCCTTTTGCTGAGGGTTGAATAGCAGGAACCAAAGGGGAAGGAGGAGTTCCATTTGAAACCACTGGGGCTTTGCCTTTATCCTGATTCACAAGAAACTGTCTATTACCTTTATTTTTATTCCTAATAGAGGCAGGAGCATCCTGATTGGGCATCTGAACAGGCAAAGTAGCAGGAGACATTTTGTGCTGATTCATTGGACACTGCGAAGCCATGTGCCCAAATTTTTTACATTCAAAGCAAGCCCCTGCAAATAGTCCCCATTTCAATTTATAGAATGCCTCTTGGATTTCCACTCAGATCTGGTCCTATTATGTGAGATGGACATAGAGGACTCGGGCTTCCCCCGCTCCTCGGCCGACAGTCGAGCCCCCGTTACTGCATATGGGCATGCTCTTTCGGATCTTGGACGTATACATGATCTGGTCATCTACAATGGACTAGATCGGTGGCCCGCCTCCTCTGGTTTCACATGTTTCCCACATGGCGGAGGAGCCAGTGTCGTCGACTACATTTTGGGATCTCCTGCTTTAGCCTCACAGATCACTAACTTCCGTACCGCACCCTTACCCCCAGGAGCCGACCACACTTACCTTTTCTTTCATCTCCTTACGCCTCGAGCCCCTTCCAGCCACACTCCGCACTACACCACCTATCATGATATACACTTTGATCATAACCTCTCACCTGACTACTCAGCCCACCTAGCCTCTCTCCTCAGACACATAGACACCATACCCTCTCTAGATCATCGAGCCGCCCTCATCACCCACTCTCTCCACAATGCAGCCCGCCACATCTTTCCTTACACTACTCGGTCTACCCGCCCCCCACCCCTTGGCTCCACCCCTTGCAATAGCTGGTATGATGACGAATGTAAAGCCTTACGTTGCACACTCCGACTCACGACCCGGCGAAATGCTAGGGCTGACCCACACCTCGCTCGGGAATATCGCCGCCTAGTCCATCGCAAGAAGCTAGCCTTGCTGTGCCAGAATGAGGATACGCTACTAAACATCCTGTTCAGTAGCAACTCCAAGGATTTATGGAGGAAATTTCTAGAACGCCGATCCCCTACCCCCCTCACAGACACTTCCCTGTGGCACTCCTACGCATGCACACTCTATGATATCCCTGATCAGCCCCTCCTGACCTCTCCGCCAACCCTCGCCCCACATCTTGCACCCTTTTCACAACCGAAGGAGTCACCCACGCAGCGCACAAGCTTCACAACGGCCGAGCCAAGGATCATGAGGGCCTATCCACAGAGTTTGTCGCCTATGGTATCAAAACTCTAGCCCCCATCCTGGCAACGTTGTTCAATGAAGCTGTCTGCCACGGATTCCCCAGAGCCTGGACCCTGAACACTATCACACCCATCCACAAAGCAGGAGATCCCATGGATCCAGGGAATTACAGGACCATCATGATTGGACATGTTATGTCCAAGATCTATGCATCAGTGTTAGATGGTGAGGTCAACACTCGCGCAGAGATACGAGGCCTCAGGGCATCTGGACAGGCCGGTTTCAAGACGGATCACTCGACTTACGATCACATTTTTGCACTTCGAGGGATCATTGAGGAGGCCAGACACCGGAGACAGAGGGTATACTGTTGCTTTGTGGATTTCCGCAAGGCATTCGACACTGTTCCTCGGGCCCGCCTTGTTAGACGCTTGCAGGAGTTAGGTTACGACTCAGAGGTTATATGGGCGGTAGTAGCTCTCTATGAGAGGGTGACGGGCCGGGTCAGGATTGATACCAGCTGGACCACAGAGATCACGAGCACTATAGGGGTCAAACAAGGATGTCCCTTGTCACCGACTCTATTTGGCCTCTACATCGACGACCATCAGGACACTCGGAGGTGCAGGCTGCTCTCTTGCGGAGGCTGTCATCCAGATTCTCTTATACGCAGACGATGTAGTACTACTATCCTCCTCTGCTACTGGTCTTCAGCGACACCTGGATGGACTTCAGATCTTCTGTGATACCCACGACTTGAAGGTCAACCTTGGGAAAACCAAGGTCATGATCTTCAACACCTCCCGACCCGCTATGCACCGAGAGCAGCTCCTCTTCGCCGGCAATCCTATTGAGATAGTCGACTCTTATACATACCTGGGCGTTGTATTCTCAGGCCCGATCTTCATGATGCGCCCGGCCATGCAGGCCAAGATCATTCGAGGCTATGCCGCTCTTGCCAGACTGGAGCGACAGTGCTACCACTCTCACTTTCAGGACCCGCGGACCAAGTCTCTTCTTTTTGATTCCTTGGTCCGCCCAGTAGGCATGTACGGCAGTCCATGGTGGGGGGCCGACCTTTCAGACACAGAGTGGGCACGCGTCGAGCGCCTACAGATACTGATGTGTTTGCTCGGATGATCCGCAGCAAACCATCGGTACCTCATCAAATCATCTTAGCAGAATTCGGCGCCTCATCAGTATAGCTTGATGCGGCCTTCAAGGCTATCTTTTATCTACACAGGGTCAGGGACTTTAGCTCCTCTTCCGACGGTCGCTTCCGCCTACCTTGGCTAGCCCTATCCTCCTCTATGGCCTTATCCGCTGATGGGGACCAACGATGTTGGTATAGACGCCTTTCCAGTTGGTTCACTCGACTGGGCCTCGACATGGACCGGCTGCCTTCTTTTCAATATAGCCTCGACGCTCCACCATTCCCTTTCTCCCCCACTGACCAGGAGGTCAACCAGATCATCCGAGAGGACCTGCTCCAGCTTCACACCTGGAGGACTTGGTTTCTTCATCCCGAGCTTCCTGTGAAGCTCGATTGCTATGGCAGACACTGCCTCCAGATCTCACAAGAGGGTTTCATCATGCCCCTGGGCTATACACAGATAGCCAGCGGACATACTCGCACATCCGGGTCCATGACATCCCTTCTATGCTCTCAGCACGCCCTACTGGGGTCACCGTCGCTCTTGTTCTTCAACATAGGGCCTCCCGCTGCCCCTGACGACCGAGCTCGACTAGGCAGCCTGACATCAGAGGCCAATCATCCATCGCAGGGTTTTTTCAACCTCCCATTTGACGGGCCCTCTATGATTGGTCTCTGACGATCACCACAGGCATATATATATATATATTTGTATCTCCCCCCTTCTGCTCCATTCTTTTGTGCCATTTTTTGTATCATCTGGAGATAGATACACATTTTTTGCACCAGGACTAGACACACCGTCCTTCATAACTTTTTTGAAGAAACGGTTGGCCGGACCGTTTTGAGACCGCCAGCGTTATGCTCATTGTACTAGTTATCTTTAGTCTCATAGACCTTCACGGTCTCCCGAAGACTTTAATAAAATTTCTTTCTTTCTTTCTTTCTCACCTCTCTCTCTCTCTCACACACACACTACACACGTACACACAACCAAGAAAATTATATTATGAAACATTCATTTACATCAGGGCAGTGCTCGAGAAAAGAGTCAATGCCCTATCCATCAGAAGCAGTAAAAGAAAAGCTGAATACAAGAAACATCCAAATCTTCCTCGTGTAAGGCATCATATAAAGACTGCCGCAATGAGGCTCGAAGAACTCATAAGGGTGTTGAAGGGGAGAATTCAGATATGCATGATTTCGTTGCAGCCATAGGGTCCATAAGGCCCAGTATCTGATCCATTGGAAGAAAAGAGAATACTGTGACAAAGAGGCTGATAGTTTGCCATTGAGACATAAAATAAGTGAGATCTCGAGATGACCAATGTAATAGAGGAAGGTAGAACTGGACATAAGCTAGAACAATGGACTGGACGATTCGAAGCCGTACATGCAGGGGCCAGGTGGAGATCTTCCAATATTCTAATTTGTCCCAAATTTTGTTTAAGACCCATGATATTTGTTGCTTATTTCTGATTTTCCAGCCAATGGGATAGCCCAAATGTCTTACTATGTTTTCCGGATAAATAATCTGGCCGGGCCACACACACACACCCCTACACACACACACACACACACACACCCCTACTTTTTTTTGGGGTGAAAATTTTGAGACTTTATATTACAAAATCACTATCCCAAAATGGGATGTGGGAAAAATACATCACGGGAAGATCTCCGTATAAGATACACCTTCCTTTTTTTTTGGGTGAAACCACTGTATTTATATTAGAAAAGCTTTTTACAATGAGAATAGTCTACATAATAGACTATTCAGAAAAATCAGAAGCAGTGGGAAAACACCTCTAAACAAGATACATCCAAGTCATCCTCACGACAATATATAAGATAGACACACACACACACACTTTTTTTATAGTGAAAGCTTTGATTGATTATATTACAAGAACAATCACCTCAGACACACACACATTTTTTTTTTTGGGGTGAAATCTTTGATTGATTATATTATATGAGTAGCAACCTCAAAAAAAGGTGCTACAATTACATCAAGTGAAAATTTCAGTATATGCCAAAAAGACCTCATGATCTATGCAGCGGGTCTGCAGGCAATCAAAGAAAGATTGCTGCAGAGAATGCCTAAAAAAGCCAAACAGAGAGAAAGTAGGATCACCAAAGACTTTACAATTCCTATATGTCCATAAAGTCCATAGTGCCCAGTAGCGAACCCATACGAAGAAAAGATGAAACTCCGGTCTGGATGGATGAAACCCAAATAGCCAGAAGAACTTCCCAAACGGAACAGATGGGAATCTCGCTCGGAGGTGTTGTTGAAGCAGATCAAAAAACTCACGAGAGCACGGACAACGCCAAAACAAGTGAGGCACAGTCTCCGAAGAAGCAGAACATCTATGGCAAAGTGCAGGAGCAATGTGTCGATGAGCTAATAGCTATCCAGATGGAACCACTCCCAAAAGAACTCGCCAAAAGAAAACCTGCTGCCGAAGCGGTACTTTATAGGCCCAAAGTTGCTGTAATCTTTTCCTCCACCACTTGGCTGGGCGATGCATTCGCCAAACAGAATCACCTCTCTCTGAAACCCAAGGTTGAGGCAAAAGGATTTTATACAATGCAGGTACAATAATCTGAGATAGCCTGAAAGGATGAGAAGAGGACCCTGGAGAAGTCAAAGTCCAATCTTCGAGTGGGTCCTGGAGTTCAAAACGAGGCAGCCAAAAGTACATCAACTGAAAATCTCAGTGTATGCTAAATATACATCATGATCTATGCATTGCATCTGCAAGCAATCAAAGAAGGATTGCTACAGAGAACGCTTAAAAAAACCAAACAAGGAAAATATGGGATCACCAAAGACTTTACAGTTCCTGTCTGTCCATAAAGTCTAGAGTGTCCAATAGCGAACCCAAACAAGGAAAAGATGAAACTCCGGTTTGGGTGGATGAAAACTAAAGAGCCAGAAAAACTTCCGAAAAAGACTAGTCGGGAATCTCGCTCGCAGGCGCTGGCGAAGAAGATGAATGAACTTACGAGAACATGGACAAAACGAGAATAAATGAGGCACAGTCTCTTGAGGACTCAAGCATTTGTGGCAACGAGCAGGAGTAATGTGTCTACGGGCCAACATCTGAAAAATGCCCAGAAGCACTCGCTAGAAGAAAACCTGTTGTTGAAGAGGAGTTTTGTAAGCCCAAAGCTGCTTTCACCACTTGGCTGTGCGATGCATTCGCCAAATAGAATTGCCTTTCTCTAAAATCCAAGGTTGACGCAAAAGGATTTTATACAATGCAAGCATTGTAATCTGAGATAGCCTCAAAGGGTGAGAAGAGGACGCTGGTGAAGTCAAAGTCCAATCCTCCAACCTGTCCTGAAGTTCTAGAGGAGGAATCGGAACAAAAGGCGAAAGTATATAAGCAATTTGTTGCCTATTCTAATTTGTTCTGAATTTTGTTGAATACCCAAGACATTTGTTGCTTATTTCTTATTTTCCAGCCAATTGGATAACCCAAATGTCTTACTATGTTCTTAGGATGAATAATCTGACCTGCCCAAAGGAGAGCTTGCCAGTCACAATGCTTGAGAGGCAAGAGTTTTGATTTTTGAAAATTAATATTTAGACCAGCTGCCAACCCAAAATCAGAAAGGGTATCCATCAATAAGCGAAGCTCCAGAGGACAATTCTTTGGCATGAAGAAAGAATCATCTGCATAAGCCTATGCAATGAAAGGTTGTGAGCCAAGAATCTGAAGCCCCACTAGCTGTCCAGTATCAACCAGATGATCCATATAAAGAAGCAAAGGATCAGAAGCAATAGCATAGAGCAAAGCATTGAGAGGGCATCCCTGTCGAACTCACCGTCTCATAGTCCAAGACTTAGACATATGATTCTCTATAAAGCATTGAGCGGTGGAATCTAAGTAAAGCCAATAAATGACATTAACTAGCTTTGGGCCAAATCCAAGTCTAGACATGGTTTGAGAGACATAATCCCACTATACGGTATCAAATGCCTTTGCCACATCCACCTACATGACCAAAACATCTTGTGTTGAATATTTAGCATATTCCATTGCTATGAGAGTATTGGAGATATTATCATGTATATTCCGTCTTGGAACAAAACCATATTGCCTGGGATGAAGACCATCATGAAGAATATCCTTTATCCGGTGAACCAACATTTTAGCAATAAGTTTATATATAACAGGCATCAAAGTGATGGGCCTCCAGTCAGCGAGTCTCACACAGGAGTTTTTGGGGCACAAGCTTGACCAGACCATGCTTCCAAGATGAAGGAAGATGTTGATGCTGCCAGGCTACATTAATGAGCTCGGACCCTTCAATTCAGCCGAGAAGGCTACAAAAAATTCAACCGTCAAACCATCCCAACTAGGGGATTTATGTTTACCCAAATGTTTGAGAGCATCATCCAATTCAATATCTGAAAAAGACACTTCCAGCAATGAAACTTTTGGCAAAGAAAAAATAGGAGAGACAAGATCAATAAATTTGCTCCAAGCCAATTCAACCTAAGGAGTAGAAGAAGATGGCTGAGAAAAAAGAAGCTGAAAATGATCCAGACATTGTTTTTTTAACTGAGATAAAGTCTGGGTCCAAATACCATCTGATTTTTTGACTCTCATGATAGATTGACTTTGTCTATATGCATGCAAATTCCGAAAAAAAGATTCTAAGGAACAGCCCTTATCTAGCATAGGCTTAACTCTAGCCCTTGTCTGCCATGTGGAAAGCTTGCGTTTATCATTGGCATCAATTATGGAAGAAGCACAAGACAATGAACTGTGTTCAGAAGCAGAAAGGGACCTTTGATGGCTAATCTGTACCAAGGACTGCTTTTGTGATTTTGCCCACTGGATATGATGCATGGTCTCTGCCATGTACCATCTTCCATATTCCTTAATGATATTTTGAATGTGATGCACAAAAGAGTTCCAAGCAAAGTCAATATCCTCCCAAGCATGTGATAACAAAGAAAGACTGTACGGAGAAGTATAGAGGGAAAGAATAGGAGATAGAGAACTGTATGGTAATGCACAAGAGCAAGACCCAGAAAACGTACGGAAAGGATACGGGATTGTATGGACTGTACGGAAAGCCTGGATTGTACGGAGATTGTACGGAAGAGAACTGTACGGTAATGCATAGGAGCAAGTCCCAGAAATCGTACGGAAAGGATACATGATTGTACGGACTGTACGGAAAGCCTGGATTGTACGGAGACTGTACGGGGATTATACCAACGGGACTGTACGGAAAGGCCTGGATTGTACGGAGATGCAAAAGGGCACGGAAAGGACTGTACTGCACAAAAGTACCAACAAGGCTGTACGGACGTACGGAACTCAGACGTCAGAAGAGTACGGCAATGCATACAAGCACGGATCTGTACGGGTTGTACGAAAATTGTATGGCGACCGCACAGATGTACGGACGGAAGGGGAGCCTGTACGGGATCCTTGGCGAGGCTGGAGAGCAGAGGCCGCACTCTCTCACACACTTTTTTTTCCGGGTGAAACCAATAAAATTATATTATGAAACATCCATTTACATTAGGGCAGTGCTCGAGAAAAGAGCCAATGCCCTATCCATCAGAAGCAGTAAAAAAAAAGCTGAATACAAGAAACATCCAAATCTTCCTCATGTAAGGCATCATATAAAGACTGCCGCAATGAGGCTCAGAAGAACTCATAAGGGTGCTGAAGGGGAGAATTCAGATCTGCATGATTTCGCTGTAGCCAGAGGGTCCATAAAGCCCAGTATCTGATCCATTGGAAGAAAAGAGAATACTGTGACAAAGAAGCCGATAGCTTGCCAAACATCCAGAAAAACCTGTAGAACCTGTGTGCAGGAAATCTGAGAGAGAAGATATAGGAGATTTTGTCTAGAAGGTCTCTGGAGTATGAACAAAACCACAATAAATGCAGAATACTCTCAGGAGTATGGTGACATCTTGGACAAAGAGGTGAGGCAATCCTTCTTTGAGCCAATTTCACTCTCACCGGAAGAATACCAACAATGCATCTCCAGAGAAACAGTCTCTGCTTCAATGGCATTTTCAACTTCCATAGCAATTGCAATTTTCCTTTCCACCAGGCTAATGACTTATTTCGATGCCATAGAGAATTAGCATGATGAGCAATCCATGGAGGAGGTAATATCAATCGATAAGCCTGTATAGAAGTCAATAAATGCAAAGGCCGAGAGGATAATCTTGGGCTTGAAAACTGAAGGTGCCAATCTTGAAGCTTGTCTCTTACATTCATTGTTGGAATCGGAACCAAAGGGAGTAAGATATCAGCAATAGCTTTCCAAATAGGTCTGTGATGCATCCCAAGATTGTATTGTCGGCATGCTACCGGAAAAGAGAGAATATGTCCTTGCGTATCTACCACGTCATCAATGAACCGGATGCCCAACTTCATAAGATTGTAAGCTCTGATTGGTTGTTGTATAGCAAGGGGAGAGGAAAATACAGCACTCCAATGAAGGCTTTCCATTCTAAGTCAGAAAGCTATAGAAGCAGGATGGGGAGACCATTTGATGTGAGAGAGAACTTTCTTCCAATCCTGAATCAAGGAAGTAGAAAATGGACAACCATGGATTTTACCTTGAAATTTGCCAAGTACTACTTCCGATGGATCAACTAGCCAATGTCCATAAGCATTTGCGCGCATTTGACCACACAAAATTGCCAACATGATAGACCAAGGCTGCTCTTGTTGAAAAAATGTCTCGAGCATAGTGATCTTTCTTGCCAACACTTGAAATTTGATGTTTATTATATTCAAACCACCATGCATTCTTGGTGAGCAAAGCAGGTCCATTTTGAGCAACCTTAAAGCTTTTTTATGAAGCTTAGTTTTCCAGAAAATCTCCATGGCTTGAGACATAAAAGAAGAGAGATCTCGAGATGACCAATGTAATAGAGGAAGGTAGAACTGGACATAAGCTAGAACAATGGACTGGACAATTCGAAGCCGTACATGCTGGGCCAAGTGGAGAGCATCCAATATTCTAAATTTTCCTGAATTTTTTTTAACACCCAAGATATTTGTTGCTTATTTCTGATTTTCCAGCCAATGGGGTAGCCCAAATGTCTTACTATGTTTTCCGGATAAATAATCTGGCCGGGCCACAGGATAGCATGCCAGTCACAATGCTTGAGAGGCAAGAGTTTTGATTTCTGAAAATTAATTTTAAGACCAGCTGCCAACCCAAAATCTGCAAGGGTATCCATCAATAGGCGAAGCTCCAGAGGACTGTTCTTTGGCATAAAGAATGAATCATCTGCATAAGCTTGTGCAATGAAAGGCCGTGAACCAGAAATCTGAAGCCCCTCTAACTGTCCAGTATCAACCAGATGATCCATATAAAGAAGCAAAGGATGTGAAGCAATGGCATAGAGCAAAGCACTAAGAGGGCATCCCTGTCCAACTGATCGTTCCATAGTGACTTCGACAAATGATTCCCTATAAAGCATTGAGGAGTGGAATTTGAGTAAAGCCAATATATGACATTAACTAGCTTTGGCCCAAAACCAAGTTTAAACATGATTTGAGAGACATAATCCCACTGTACCGTATCAAATGCCTTTGCCACATCCACGTGCATGACCAAAACATCTTGAGCTGAATATTTTGCATATTCCATTGCGATGAGAGTATTGCAGATATTGTCATGTATATGCCTTCTTGGAACAAAACCATATTGCCTGGGATGAAGTCCATCATGAAGGATATCCTTTATCCGATGTACCAACATTTTAGCAATAAGTCTGTATATAACAGGCATCAAAGTGATGGACCTCCAATCATCCATTGTCTCACATAGAGGTTTTTTGGGCACAAGCTTAACCAGACCATGTTTCCAAGCTGAGGGAAGATGTTGATGCTGCCAGTCTACATTAATGAACTTCAAAATTGGACCCCCAATTCAGTCCAGAAGGCTACAAAAAATTGAACTGTCAAACCATCCCAGCCAGGGGATTTATGTTTACGCAAATGCTTGAGTTTCATCCAATTCAATATCTGAAAAAGACATTTCCAGCATGGAAGCTTTTTGCAAAGAAACAATAGGATGCACTCTCTCACACACACACTTTTTTTTTTTTTTTTTGTGAAGCTAGTAACTATATTATTAACATGAAATCAATGTACATGACATTAGACTCGAAAAGAGAGCCTAATGGAAGAACTCAAAAACAATCAGAAAACACTTCAAGGCTAGTAGTATCCAAGTCCCTTGCAGCATAACTATCATATAGAGATTGCTTGAGGGACATTCTGAAGAAAACATGTGCCTGAGGGAACTGTTGGCCTATCCTAGAATGCAATCTCTGTGTTCAAATGGTCCATAGTACCCAAAAATGAGTCCAGTGAAAGAAAAGGAGGAATGGAGACATCTGAGATGAGAAGCATCCAAACATCCAAAAGAGTTTCCCGAGTCTGATAGAGGGAAACCGAAGCTGCAGCAAATGAGAGACATGAGTGATCAATATTTGAGAGTGCGGGCAAGACCATAATAGATGGGGAACTGTCTCGCGGTGATGAGAGCAACGGGGGCAGGAAGGGGAAGCAATGCGACGTGCTGTCAATTTCACCCCTCACCCCAATGGAAAAAGCTCCCACTATACATCTCCAAAAGATGAGCCTCTGTTTTAATGGCAATTTGGCTTTCCAAATTTTCATGAGTCGTGATTGCCACCATGATAAAGGCCTATCCAAATTCCAAAGAGTGTTGGCATGCTTATCAATCCATGGCGGTGGAAGAAGAAATCTGTGGACCATCGAGGAGGCGAGATTATGCATTGAAAGCGAATAGGTAGCAGGAGATAAGGAAGTCAAATTCTAGTCCAGTAATCTGTCCTGTACAAATAGTGGAGGAACAGGAACAAATGGCTGCAACATAGTTGAAGTATTCTCCAAATGGACCTATGATGCAGACCCAAGGAGAATGTCCTGCAAGCTTGTGGAAATGAAAGCATATAACCTTGTTGATCCACAACATCTCCAACAAATCTTATGCCCAATTTCATAAGATTATATGCTTTAATAGGTGCTTGTAAAGCGAGAGGCGATTCAAACACCTTGCTCCAATGGATGCTTTCCAAGCGAAGAGAATTACCATGATGAGAAGAAACACCTGACCATTTAGCATAAGAGAGAATTCTCTTCCAATCATGAATAAAAGCAGTAGAAACAGGACAACCAGGAATTTTCCCCTGAAATGTGGTCATGACTGCTTCCCAGTGATCTGTAATCCAATGCCCACATGCATGGGACATCATGTTTCTACACATAGCTGCTAACATAATAGCCCATGGCTGTTTTTGCTGAAAAAAATCAGCAATCATAGTGCTCTTTCTTCCAACATGTGAACCTGAAGATTGAGAATATTCAGCCCCCCATGAGTCTTAGGTGAACAAATAGACTGCATGGGTAGTAGTCGCAAAGCCTTTTTATGAGATTTGCTTTTCCAAAATATCTCCATAGCCTGGGACATATAGGAAGCCAAATGCTTAAAAGATTAGGGAAGAAGAGGCAAATAAAACTGCACATATGCCATAATGATGGATTGTACTATCCGAAGTCGAACATGTAGAGGCCAAGTGGACAAATGCCAGTATTCCAGCTTCTTGTTGATCTTTTGAAGCACCCATTGGAGCTGTTGTTGCGGGGTAACATTCCAGCCAATGGGATACCCTAGATGCCTCACAATAGTATGGGAAGAGATAATGTGGCCTGGCCAAAGAAGTGTATGCCAATCAGCTTCTTTCAATGCTAGGAGATTTGATTTCTGAAAGTTGATATGCAGTCCAGCAGCTATGCCAAAATCATTCAGAGTATGCATCAAATGAGAGAGGTCACTTTGAGAATTCTTGGGCATAAAATATGAATCATCAGCATATGCCTGTGCAAGAAATGATTGTGCCCCTGAAATTTGTAAGCCATGAAGCTGCCCTGTATCTGCAAGATGATCCATATGCAACAGTAAAGGATGGGTAGCAATGGCATACAGTAAGGAACTAAGAGGGCAACCCTGTCTCACTGAGCGGGTCATAGTCCAGATTCTTGA
This sequence comes from Dipteris shenzhenensis, assembly GCF_047967505.1. NCBI lineage: Eukaryota > Viridiplantae > Streptophyta > Polypodiopsida > Gleicheniales > Dipteridaceae > Dipteris > Dipteris shenzhenensis. Next base: position 10,236,466 of record NC_141618.1, on the reverse strand, counting down.
CAACCCACCACCAAGTAAACACTACGCAGTGGCATGAGAATAGAGCCAGTAAATAATATGGACCAGCCGAGGGCCAAATCCCAATTTATGCATAGTCTGAGAGATAAAATCCCAATGGACAGTATCAAATGCTTTCGCAATGTCCACTTGCAGAAATAGAACATCTTGTTTGGAATATTTGGCATACTCAATTGCAAGCAAAGCATTGGAGATATTGTCAGTAATCTGTGTTCTGGGAAACCCATACTGCCTGGGATGAAGTCCTACTTGCAAAATGAAGCGAACCCTGAGGATAATTATTTTGGCAATGAGTTTGTAAATAACTGGCATAAGAGATATGGGCCGCCAATGAGCCATCGTCTCACACAACCTTTTTTTGGGGATCAATTTGACAAGGCCATGTTTCCAAGAAGGAGAAAGAGATTGTTCTACCCAAGCATGATTGATCATTAGAAGAAGAGTGTTCTTGAGATCACCCCAAAATGCACGGAAAAATTCAACAGTCAATCCATCCCAACCAGGAGAGCTGCCTTTACGTAGATGACTGAAAGCATCATCCAGTTCATTAAGCATAAAGGGCTGCTCCAATGCATGAGCATGTTCCCGAGACAATATAGGCTAAACATGCGTAAGGAATTGAGACCTGGCTGCATTCACTTGCATCAAATGATCAGGCTGAGGAGAAAAGAGATGTTGGAAATGACTAGAACATTGCAATTCCAATTCTGATTTGGAGGTGGTCCAGGTGCCATCATCTTTCCTGATCCTGCAAATATCCTCCTTTTGCCTATCCGCATGGAGGCTTTTAAAAAAGGCTTTGGAGGAGCAGCCCTTATCCAAAAGGGGTTTCATGCGAGCTCGGATTTGCCACTTCTTTAATTTGCGAAGATCATTTTGATGGATGGTATGAACCGCATAAGCACAAGAATCCTGTTCAGAGGAGGTAAGCTGCCTATGAGAACTGATTATATCCATTTGTTGCTTGTGAGATTGAGCCCATTTCAGCTTAAGCTTGAGGTTTCCCATGTAACTCCGTCCATAATCTTGAATAACAGCCTGCAAGCGATGAGCCAGACTGATCCAAGCAAAATCCATGTCCTCCTGAGCATGTAAGAGGAGGGGGCGGACAGCCACTCTCACCATGTTCTGAAATTGTTGATGAAGCAGGTAAGCACTATTAACATGGAGTAGGCAACAACCAAAAAAAGGCATATCATCTGTCAAACGTGCTATAGATAATGTGAAGCATACTGGAAAGTGATCAGATAACAAGAGGGAATGATCAACCCATAGTGCACATGTAAAACTAGCATACTGGTGAGCATGCAGCAAATACCATCTGTCAAGTCGAGCCCAGTAATGAGTAAAGGCATTGTGATGATAGGTATAACCCATATCTCTATCTCTTGTTGAGAGCCATAAATCTTCTGCCTGCAAGAATGAAAGCATATATTCCCAATGTCGAAGCTCAGTGGGGATCATATGAGAACGATGAGTGGTATTGTCTTGAATGGCAGGCGAGTTATTGAAGTCTCCACACAAAAAGGCATTGGACAGCCATGGATATTGTTTGAGGGAGGCCTACATTCGAGCTCTAGTCGCAGAAGTTTGAGAGGCATAAACAGATGCTATTTCATAGAGATCAGCATGATAGATGCATCTGATCACCATCCATCGACCGTGGGGGTCATTGTAAGCAACCGTGGGCTGCATATCATGTTTTACCAGCATGCAGACCCCCGAAAAGTGCATTGTACCAGCATAAAAGATATCATAACCAGCATAGTGGCCTTGCTGGCCAGCCAAGAAGTGTTGATTGTGTTCCTGTAAAGAGATTACATCGGGGTGCATTCTATGTACATAGTGCCAGAAAAGTCTCCACTTATTGACATTACAAAGACCCTGAACATTGTATTTAATGCAAGTAATCGAAGTAGACATATAAGATATGTACAGTCAAACCAAAAAGCATAGTAAAGGTATAAGTTGTCAGGCCTCAGCCATGACATTAACATCCACCTGGCCTCCTGGATCATTAGCTCTATGATCCTCATCATTGTCACATACAGGGATGCCCCTCTTTAACACATCAACCCACAGTTGAGAAGTGAGGCTATCAGCAGGGGTAGAGGTCTGACTAGGGGTGGAAGTTGAAGCATCCCAATGGCGAGATTGTAACGGTCGTGGTTTGAGTGCAAATACCTTTTTGGGTTGCTGCCAGGCACCCTGGGGAGAGGCATGAGATTCTGAAATTTTGCCCTTTCCCTTATCCTTTTGCTTGGCTGAAACCTGAACCACATTTTCTTTGGGAGGGACAGATTTAGATGCCACATCACCCAGCTTGGTAGGCATAGCCTTAGGCCCCGTGCCATAAGTTAGGGGGGAAGTATTTTCTGGAGCAATAGCTGTAGGTGGGAGCTGATGCAGGACTGTAGGACACTATGAGGCTAAGTGGCCAAACTTATGACATGTGAAACAAACACCTGCAAATACTCCCCATTTCAAGTCAAAATATTTTTCACCCAGGGGAACATCCTCCACTTCTACCACAATGGAAGGAGGGGTTGGGTGATCTGTATCCCAAAGAACACAAAACCGATTGTGATTGCCCGAAGGACGGGGTGGGCATACAACTTGCCCCAAAGTAGCTGCCAAACTTGGTAACTCAGCCCTCATATAATCCAGAAAATCCACTACCTCAACCCATACAGGGCAGTGATGTCGAATGAGACCGTGATAATCCTTATTTGGCGACCGTGGCATGACATGCACCATTTGTCTGCCATAGAATAGAGGTGACATCTCCAATATCTGCTGACGATATGAGGCATCCAAAAAGTGCACTTCATAAAAACCTCGAGAAGCAAAGTATACTCCTTCAACAAAGCAACCTCCGAACAAAGCCTGAACACACTGAGCCACATCATTTGCTAAAGGTAACTTCCCTGGGAAAAAAATGATAACTGCTTGCTGAGAGAACTTTCGAAGAGGAGCGACCAATGAGGGCAGCTTCAACTTATATTTGAGGGCCGGGGGAGGTTTAGCCCACTCCTTCCAGCTTTGATGAAATTCATCTTTGAGCATGTCAAAAACATAGTGAGCATCTACGGAAGCTGTAGTAGAGAAATAAACTTGCTGTCTTTTGGAGTCCCGGGTCGATTCCTTGCGGGAGTAGCTTTTAAACTGATCCTCCATGGAGGTAAGCAGGGCGGGATTGATGAAATTGCAGAAGAGAAACAAAACTGTACAATCAAAGAGTACGGACGAAGTGCAGGACATGAGTACGGATTGTACGGGCTGTACAGACCGTACGGGTGTACGGAAGAGGCTATACGGAGGACGCTGAGTCGTACGGGGATGCTGTTAGGGTGCGCAGGAGTTGTACGGGAGAACAAAGTGAGCGGGGATGCTGACGGAGTATGGTGGACTAAGCTGTACGGAAAGGGGCGGGGGGGGGTACGGATATACAGCAGGGAGATACGGGGATGACGATTAGAAGAGGGACGGATGCACTCGGGGTTGCGCAGGGAGGAAGCAGGCTGCTCGTGCGGCCGTACGGTGGACGTACGGCATCCGTACACCTGTACGGACAGGGCGCAAGCCTGTACGGGAGCTTGGCAAGGCTGAACAGCAGCACTCTCACACACACACACACACACACACACACACACACACACACACTTTTTGTGAAACCAAGAAAATTATATTATAAAACATTCATTTACATCAAGGCAGTGCTCAAGGAAAGAGCCAATGCCCTATCCATCAGAAGCAGTAAAAGAAAAGCTGAATACAAGAAAAATCTAAATCGTCCTCATGTAAGGCATCATATAAAGACTGCCGCAATGAGGCTCGGAAGAACTCATAAGGGTGCTGAAGGGGAGAATTCATATATGCATGATTTCGCTGCAGCCAGAGGGTCCATAAGGCCTAGTATCTGATCCATTGGAAGAAAAGAGAATACTGTGACAAAGAGGCTGATAGTTTGCCATACATCCAGAAAAACCTGTAGAACCTGTGTGCAGGAAATCTGAGAGATAAGAAATAGGAGATCTTGTCTAGAAAGTCTCTGGGTATGATGACATCTTGGACAGAGAGGTGAGGCAATCCTTCTTTGAGCCAATTTCACTCCCACTGGAAGAATACCAACAATGCATCTCCATAGAAAGAGTCTCTGCTTCAATGGCATTTTCAACTTCTATATCAATTGCAATTTTCCTTTCCACCAGGCTAATGACTTATTCAGATGCCATAGAGAATTATCATGATGAGCAATCCAAGGAGGGGGCAATATCAATCGATAAGCCTGTATAGAAGTCAATAAATGCAAAGGCGGAGAGGATAATCTTGGACTTGAAGTCTGAAGGTGCCAATCTTGAAGCCTGTCTCTTAAATTCAATGTTGGAATCGGAACCAAAGGGAGTAAGAGATCAGCAATAGCTTTCCAAATAGGAATGTGATGCATCCCAAGATTGTATTGTCGGCATGCTACCGGAAAAGAGAGAATATGTCCTTGCATATCTACTACGCTATCAATGAACCGGATGCCCAACTTCATAAGATTGTAAGCTCTGATTGGTTGTTGTACAGCAAGGGGAGAGGAAAACACAGCACTCCAATGAATGCTTTCCATTCTGAGTGAGGAAGCTATAGAAACAGGATGGGGAGACCATTTGATGTGAGAGAGAACTTGCTTCCAATCCTGAATCAAGGAAGTACAAAATGGACAACCATGGATTCTACCTTGAAATTTGCCAAGTACTACTTCCGATGGATCAACTAGCCAATGTCCATAAGCATTTGTGCGCATCTGACCACACAAAATTGCCAACATGATAGACCAAGGCTGCTCTTGTTGAAAAAATGTCTTGAGCATAATGATCTTTCTTGCCAACACATGAAATTTGATGTTTATTGTATTCAAACCACCATGCATTCTTGGTGAGCAAAGCAAGTCCATTTTGAGCAACCTTAAAGCTTTTTTATGAAGCTTAGTTTTCCAGAAAATCTCCATGGCTTGAGACATAAAAGAAGAGAGATCTCGAGATGACCAATGTAATAGCAGAAGGTAGAACTGGACATAAGCTAGAACAATGGACTGGACAATTCGAAGCTGTACATGGAGGGGCCAAGTGGAGATCTTCCAATATTCTAATTTGTCCTGGATTTTGTTTAACAGCCAAGATATTTGTTGCTTATTTCTGATTTTCCAGCCAATGGGATAGCCCAAATGTCTTACTATGTTTTCCGGATAAATAATTATGCCGGGCCACAAGATAGCATGCCAGTCACAATGCTTGAGAGGCAAGAGTATTGATTTCTGAAAATTAATTTGAAGACGCGAGCTGCCAACCCAAAATCTGAAAGGGTATCCATCAATAGGCGAAGCTCGAAAGGACTGTTCTTTGGCATGAAGAATGAATTATCTGCATAAGCCTGTGCAATGAAAGGCCGTGAACCAGAAATCTGAAGCCCCACTAACTGTCCAGTATCAACCAGATGATCCATATAAAGAAGCAAAGGATGTGAAGCAATGGCATAGAGCAAAGCACTGAGAGGGCATCCTTGTCGAACTGATCGTTCTAGAGTCCAAGACTCAGACAAATGATTCCCTATAAAGCATTGAGCAGTGGAATCTAAGTAAAGCCAATATATGACATTAACTAGCTTTGGCCCAAAACCAAGTTTAAACATGATTTGAGATACATAATCCCACTGTACCGTATCAAATGCCTTTGCCACATCCACCTACATGACCAAAACATCTTGAGCTGTATATTTTGCATATTACATTGCGATGAGAGTATTAGAGATATTGTCATGTATATGCCTTCTTGGAACAAAACCATATTGCCTGGGATGAAGTCCATCATGAAGGATATCCTTTATCCGATGTACCAACATTTTAGCAATAAGTATATATATAACTGGTATCAAAGTGATGGGCCTCCAGTCATCCATTGTCTCACATAGAGGTTTTTTGGGCACAAGCTTAACCAGACCATGCTTCCAAGCTGAGGGAAGATGTTGATGCTGCCAGGCTACATTAATGAACTTCAAAATTGGACCCTTCAATTCAGCCCAGATGGCTACAAAAAATTCTGACACACACACTTTTTTGTGAGAAGAAATCTTTTATTTCTATGGAATAATTACATTCATAGCTGCTTCAAAACGAAGTAGCTACTACTCAACAAAAGATCTCAGTATAAGCTGTATACACATCCTGATCTATCAAACGAGTCTGAAAACAATCGTAGAATGATTGTTGCAGAGATCGTTTGAAAAAAAGAAAGGATGAAAATAGTGGATCACCAAAGACTCTATGATTTCTATCCATCCATAAAGTCCATAGGGTCCAATATCGCACCCATACAAAAAATAAATCAAAACCCTGTCTCTGGGGATGAAATCCAAACAACAAGAAAAATCTGCCAAAAGTGACAGTAGGAAATCGTTGTCGAAGCCTCTGTCTGATGAGAGCAATGAGATCAGAATTGTTTGGACAGGACCAAAAGATATGGAGCACTGATTCAGTAGAGTGCGAGCATCTCTGTGACAAACAGCTGAAGCAATATGTCTGTGTGCGAGTAACTGTCCAAATGGAAAAATGCCAAGGAGAACTCGCCATAGGAAAAGCTGTTGTCGAAGAGGGACTTTGTAATGCCAAAGGAGACGCAGCCTTTTTCTCCACCACTTCATTGGACGATCCATATGCCAAACAGTATTTACTCTGTTGGAAATCCAAGGTGGAGGTAATAACACTTTATATAGTGATGACACTGTAATATGTGAAAGCTTTAAAGGACGGACATATGAGGAAGGAGAGCGTAAAATCCAATCCTCAAGCCGATGCTGAATTTCTAAATGAGGTACCGGCAAGTACGGTTGGAGCATTGCTGAAATTTTATGCCATAAAGGACGATAATGAGCTCCCAAGCCATATTTGCGAGCAGCCAAAGAAAAAGATAGAATTGTGCCATCATCCTGAAGTACATCCGCCACAGATGAAATGCCTTTGAAGGAGAGAAAATAAGAACGTCGGGCTTCTTGTATGGCCAAAGGTGGATGGAATACTTTGGACTAAAAGAGATTCTCTGCCCTCAAAGAGTTGCCCGAGAGTGAGTCCCTTCCTTTCCATTCCAAGTGGGATAGAATATGTTTCCAATCAAGAAGCAGAGAGGAGACAAAAGGGCATCCTCTGATCTTGCCTTGGATAGAGCCAAATAAAAATTCCCACTGAGTAGGCTGCCAATTCCCAAAAGCAGATGTATGAAGATGTAATAAGAGAGAGCGGATCATAAAAGCCCAAGGCTGATCTCCTTGTAGAAACTGCATCATCATTTTCCCCCTGTGAGCAAGCAAATGCATTTGAATATTGAGAATGTTCAGACCCCCGTGCATCTTTGGAGAACAGAGACGGTGCATGGAGAGTAATCTGAGACTTTTCTTGCCATGTTTTGAACGTCAGAAAATTTCCATGATAGCTGACATGAATGAAACCAAATCTGCCTTAGTGAACATAGTGAGAGGCAGATAAAATTGTATGTATGCTATCAAAATGGATTGTGTAATTCGCAGACGAACATGTAATGGCCAAGTTGCAAGCTTCCAATATTCAAGTTTTGCCCTTAACTTTACTAACACCCAATCAGTTTGTTGTGAACGGGTGAGTCCCCAGCCTAGAGGATAACCAAGGTGTCGAATAAATTGAGAAGCAGGGACAATTTCCCCAGGCCACAAAAGATTGTGCCAGTCCTGTGCATGTAAAGGCAGCAATTTTGATTTTTGAAAATTGACCTGAAGGCCAGCAGCCAATCCATATGTAGAAAGAGCATGCATAATCATGGACAGATCAGCCCGAGTATTTTTGGGAGTAAAGAAAGAATCATCAGCATATGCTTGAGCAATCATGCTGCGACTGCCAAGAATCTCCAAACCGTGCAGCTGGTCAGTGTCTAAGAGGTGATCCAGATATTGAAGCAGTGGATGAGTGGCTATGGCAAAAAGTAAAGCACTCAGTGGACATCCTTGTCTGACAGAGCAAGCAAGAGTCCAGGATGGAGAAATATCTCCTGAAAGTATACAGGCAGCTTCACTATCTTGATATAGCCAATTAATGAGTTGCTGCATTTTTGTGCCAAAACCCAAAGCCTGCATAGTCGATGAAATGAAATCCCACTGAACTGTATCAAAAGCTTTGACAATATCAACTTGCAATAACAAAACATCCTACTGTGTGTATTTGGCATATTCAATTCCAATGTAGGCATTGGCAATGTTATCGGTGATATGCCTACGCGGGACAAAGCCATATTGTGCAGGATGCAACCCATCATGTAAAAACCCCTTTAGCCGAGCAACAATCATTTTGGTAGTGACTTTGTAAATTACGGGCGTAAGAGTGATAGGTCTCCAGTCTGCCAAAGACTCACAAATTTGTTTTTTAGGAAGGAGTTTAACAAGACCTCTCTTTCATGTGTCTGGCATTTTCTGATGTTGCCATGCAGCATTCACCATATATAGTAATGGATGCTTCAAAATAGGCCAGTATGCTAGAAAAAACTCGACTGTTAAACCATCCCATCCGGGGGATTTCCATCTGCCACATGATTTGATTGCATCTGACAGTTCCCTCTCAGTAAAGGGTTCCTCCAATTCCAAAGCTTGAGTAGAGGAAATTATTGGAGAAACATTTTGCAACAGTAAATTCCGTGCAAGCAAAACCTGTTGCGAGGGCGGAGCTGCAGAGCCAAATTGCTGGGAGAAGTGATGCACACAAACAGAGGCAAGCTGTGACCGTGAAGTAGTCCATGATCCATCGGGCATAAGCACTCGGCAAATTTCTGTTTTGATTCTCCTCTGATGCAAACTTTTGAAAAATTTCTTGGAAGAGCAACCTTTATCTGTGAAGGCTCTTTGTCTTGCTCTAGTCTCCCATTTTGCCAGTTTCCTGTGATCATTTAATTTAAGACAATGTCTAGCCTGACATAGTGTAGTTTGCTCATGCATGGACAACGAACGATGATGACTGAGTTCAGTGAGGTCTTGACAAGTAGACTTGGCCTGAGTAATGGTTTCCCTCAGAGTCCTCATGTAAGACTTGCCATAAGCTCTAATCACCATTTGCATTTTAGAAATAAAAGAAGCCCAGGCATCATCAGCATGAAGATAGCTGCTAGAGGAAAGACAATGAGCTGCTTTAGTAACCATTGCCTTGAATTCAGCATGTTGCAAATAACTATTGTTGATGATTAGATGTCGCCTTTGTGGCAATCTATCTTCTGGCATCTTATGAAAAGATAAACGCAGCCATAGTGGTGCATGGTCTGAATGCACAAAGGCATAATCAATCCACATTTTGCATGCGAGATCCCCATTTTGTTGGGGAGCGACACTATACCAACGATCCAGTCTTGCCTGATAAGCGGAAAGAGCATTATGTTGAAAAGTGTAGCCCGGTGACAAAGGCTGCAATTCCTTCCAAAGGTCAGCCAGATTTAAATGCAAAAGTAGTGGAGACCATGCATGCCTTTCAGGAGATAACATATGATCGTGGCTGGAAGTGTTGTCTCCCTGTTGTGGAGCATTATTGAAATCCCCACATATGTAGGCATGATATCTCCACGGGTATTGTTGCATAGCATCCCAAATTACAGTTCTGTCTCGAGATGACTGAGGTGCATAAACTGAAGCAAATTCAAACACCTCTCCTCTAATAATGCATTGGAGAACAAGCCATCTACCTTTGTTGTCATTTAATGCAATGACTGGTTGAAGCTCATGTTTGATCAGAAGGACAACCCCTGAGAAAGAGTGCTCCCCAGCATAGAAAATGTCATACCCACAGAAGTGTCCTGTCTTGCCTGCATAAATATGTTGGTTGTGCTCTTGTAATGCCACTATGTCAGGCTGAAATCTGTTGATGTACAGCCACACAGATTTCCATTTCCTACTGTCACATATACCCTGGACATTGAGTGTAAAACATGTGATGTGAGCAGTCATATATACAGATATTTATAGTAATGTAACAACTATGTACAGCAGCAAAAAGTATGGGGTCAGCCTTGCATTTCTATCTCAGGGTCGAGGCCTCGCCCCTGAGAAGAAGTAGTCGCCTGAGAAGTAGACAGCAAGGCAGCAACCTCTTCTTCAGGGAAGAGTGTTCTGCTGGCTGTTACTGCAGCCCATGTAATCCCAATTCCTGTATTGATCTCTGGGGTGTTTCCGCTAGAAGATGCACCATTCCAAGTGCGGGGGGGTGGAATTCTTCGAGCAGAAATAACTTTTCTTGGGCTCTGCCAGCCATCAGTTGAAGGTTGCTTTCCTTTGGGCATGGATTGAGTAGCAGGAGGTGAATGTGAAGTGAGATTCATATTGTAAACTACTGAATCTTTGCCTTTTTCCTGACTTCCAGGATGCTGTCTACTGCTTTTATTTTTGTTGGCAACTGGAGTAGGAGCATCTTTAGTGGGCATGTGTACCGGCAAGGTGACATGAGGCATTTTATGTGGGTTCAGTGGACACTGTGAAGCCATGTGTCCAAACTTTTTGCATTCAAAACAGGCCCCTGCAAATAAACCCCATTTGAGTTTATAAAATGCACTCCCCATGTTCACATTGTTCACCGTGACTGAATAAGAGTCCGGTGTGGGATTATCAGTATCCCAGAGAATGCAAAATCTGTTTGAATTGCCATTTGGCCGTGGTGGGCAGACCACTTTACCTAAAGAGGCTGCAATTTTAGGCAAAAGTGAGGCCATGCATTGGGGGAAATCAACGACTTCAACCCAGACTGGGCATCTGTGTGTCTGATTAAAGCCTGAAAGTCCCTTGTGGGAGACCATGGCAAGACATGCACCATTTGCTGTCCAAAAAAAAGAGGTGAATGTTCCAAAAGCATTTGTCTGTGGATCTCATCCACCATGATAACCTCGAAAAAGCCCTTGGCTGCATAGTGTACTTTACGAACAAAAGAGCCAGCCAAAGTGCGTGTCAGCCAGTTGCCTATCTCTGCAGCAGGTGGCATCTGGCCTGGAAAGAATAATATAACTGCATTCTTGGCATACTCTCTGACTGGATCCACAATTTCATCGACCTCAACCATGAGGCCAACTGAGGGAACCGAGTCTTTCCAGTCTTTTCTCGTATCTGCACAATCTATATTATCCTAACATTGTGGGAAAAGCATTAGCATGGGATAAAAGAATCATACATGATGGCTATACCGTGCCAAACAGAGATTGGTATAGGATTGACAATAGGGAACCTTGAAAAAAAAAAGCACTCTTAGCAGAAAATGTTTTTGGTCGATTTCCAAGTTAACGATGATCAATATACACAATGAGCTTCAACCAAAACATGTATTTCGGCTGCTGCTCCTCCCCGCTCCCCTGCTGCACCCCCTCCCTCAGCCTTTCCGCCCCCTCTCTCCCCTCTCTCCCCTCAGCCTGTCCCTCGCCCCCTCCCTGCTGCTCCGCCCCCTCCCCCTTCCTGCTGCTCCGCCCCCTCCCCCTGCCTGTCCCTCATCCCCTCCCTACTGTTCCGCCCCTTCCCCCTGCCTTTCCGCCCCCTCCCCCTGTTCCGCCCCCTCTCCCTGCTTGCCCCTCGCCTCCCCCCTGCTGTTCCGCCCCCTCCCTGCTGTTCCACCCCCTCCCTGCCTGCTCACCCACCCCCTCTCTGCCTTTCAGCCCTCTCCCTACCTCTCAGCCTGCTCCCCTGCCCCCCCGCCCCCTCCCTGCTTCTCCGCCCCCTCCCCCCCCCCTCTCCTCCCCTTCCCTTCTCTCCCCGCTCCCTCTCCTCCCCCTCCCCCTCCCAGCCTGCCTCGCCCCCTCCCTGCCCCTCCCTCTCCTTCCTCTCCCTCTCTTTCCTCTCTCTCTCCCTCTCCTTCTTCTCCTCTCCCTCTCAGCCCTCCCCTCCAGCGCCCCCTCCCTCCCTCTCAGCTTGCCCCTTTCCCCTCTCAGCCCCTCTCCTCCATCCCTCCCCTTCCCCCCTGCTTCCGCCTCCTTTCCCCTTCTTCTGCCCCCCTTTTCTCCCACAGCTTTTTTGGAACGGAAGGAGTCTTTAATTTGTTAGAGTCGGCCTCCTCACCCCGATTGGCGATGGATACTCCGTCAGCCAATCCTACTCCACCTCCACCGGCCGTGAAAACTATCACTTTTTCTAAAGACGAGTTGCAGCAGCTCAAGAAGGATGTAGAGATTGAATGCTCTACCACGTTGCTAGCACGCATCTTCGGGTCTCACCCCTCCAGATCCCAAGCCAGAGACTGGATGCTTGCGGCTCTCCCCCCAGACCTCACTCCACGATTGTTAGATGTCCGTCTTCTGGGACGAGGTTTTTTCCAGGTTGTTTTTGACACTCCAGAGGCTGCGAGCACTGTGCTCAAGGCTAAGTTTTTACACCTGGGACACAGGAAGATCTTCTTTGAAGCCTTTCATATTGGTTTCGACCCAGTAGATGCAGATAAGAAAATCTTCTCGCTCTTCATCAGGTTCCCCAGGCTTCCCCAGGTTTACCATCGACTTCTTTCTGTTATTGGGGAGCATTTTGGTGCAGTTGCTGAGATCCCACTCCTCCCTGGGTTGCCATTGACTGCAGCAGAGGCAACCAAGGCTGATGGGGTTCCTAGAGTTAGGGTCCTTTGCAAGGATCCTAACCTCAAGATGGATCACGTTATGATCCAGCGCCCGGATGGTTCCTTTTTTCGCTAGAGAGTAGAGATTTCAGGCAGGCAGGACCAGTGCAGGATTTGCAAGACCTCTGGACACTTTGCCAGGGATTGCCCCAGGAAGAAGAAAAGGCCCAAGAAGCCCTCTGGTACAGCTACCGCCCTAGGGCATCGACAGGGGGGACAGGGGGGTGGTTTAGACCCAGCACTTGCTCCTCGACCTCGACAGAGGGGTGGTACAGGTCCAGCTCTTGCTCCTCGACCTTCGCATGGCGGTCCTCCTCAGTTAGGTGGTGGTACAGGTCTAGCACCTACTCCTCGGCCTCGACAGGGGGTGGTACAGGTCCTTCACCTGCTCCTCGACCCCCACCTCCCTCAGGTACATGCGACACTTTACAGTGGGTTCCAGTACGTGTGCAGGTCCCTCCTTCAGTTCACGAGGGTACCTTAGTGGAAACTGCTTCACCTCGAGCTGTCCCTCTTGTCTCACCATGCACAGTCCGAGACGCTGAAGCTTCGACCTCCTCCCCAGTTGCAGCTTCTTCCTTAGATCCAGCAGTGCGAGATGGTCTTCTTGAGGCAGGAGAGATCTCCGCGGCTGAGCAGACACAGGATAGAGAGCATTCCTCACTTCCTCCCTTGGATAGGGGGAAGGGGATAGCTTACACTATTGATCCTCTTCCCTCACAAGGGATCCTTCGCACTCCGGTGTCTGGCTTGCTCCACAGGAACTCGTTTTCAGCCTTGGCAGAGAGTTCAGATTTCCCAGAGGAGGAGTTTGTGCCCGCTACTTTTGGGGAGCTAGTGGTTGGGTTTCCTATTGACAGGGCTTCTTCTTCAGGTGCCAGGATTCTTTCCCCTGTTGATTTTCCACCACTTGGTTCCATCCCTCCCCCCTCCAGCAGGAGGTCTTTCCTTGTTGAGGGGTTTGTTTCCGCCACTAGGTGGGGTAAGGTGTTCCACCCTACATCCTCCCGTCGATGAGGATTATCAGTTGGAACATACAGGGCCTAGGTGGCGTCCCACATCGCCGCCGTAGACAGTTGATCCGGGATCAGCTTCATCCAGTGTTACTGGGGGTTCCATTGATATATTATTTATTCAAGAGCACAAGCTGGATTCTAGAGATTGTGCCAAGTCAGGCAAGTTGCTTTCTGGCCATACTTTTTGGTCGCCTGCCTTGGGCACCAGGGGGGCACTTCTATTTCAGTTTCACAGTCGGTTCTCCCCTTAGTTGTTGGGCACGGAGTCATTATCCCCTCTAGAGCTCAGTGGATTATTCTTTTGATTGGAGGGCGTAAGGTTGGCTTCCTTAACCTATATGCCTCCAACATTAGAGGGGAACGTGTCCTTATGTGGAAGACTTTGCTCTCCTGGGCCCCCATTGTGGATTCATGGGTGATTGGAGGTGACTTTAACATGGTCGAGTTACCGTCAGACAAAAAAGGGGGTAGAGAAGGCGGACTTCACTCTTTGGAGAGAGCAGCTTGGGATGCCTTCCTTTTCCATTTCTGTGGGAGAGATACTTGGTGTGATGATGCCTTTCTTATTCAGCCACAGTCCCTCCTGTTCTCTTGGTCAAACAGGAGGCAACAGATGCCTATTCATGCACGCATTGACAGATTCTATGTAGATGACTGGGCACTAGACAGAGGTGGATCGGTATGCATTGTTGTGGGGGTTTCCACTTCAGACCACTTCCCTGTTGTGCTGGCTATCTCAGAGCCTCACTTGAGAGGCCGGTCTGCCAGCATCAGGATTCTAGATGCCTTTTACACAGAGGAGGACCTTACAGAGGCAGCCCTGCAGATATGGTTTGGTCATGTCCAGGGTGGGCAGCCACATCCATCACATGTAGCCGCTGCCCTTTCTGGTATTAGCGACTTCTACTGCTCAGTTGCTTGTACCAGGAGACGAGATATTCTCAGACGTGAGATTGGTGTTCGCCAGCAGTTGGCAGCTTTGCAAAGGGAAGAGCAGAAACGGCTTCAGATGCTTGGATTCAGGAGCGCCTTGCTGCAGCAAGGGCTCATCTGCAGTTATTGCTTGATCAGAGAGCAGAGTATGCCTTTCATGCACGGGAGTCCTTCTGGATTCAGATGGGTGGTAGAGTCAATAAACACTTTTTCTCTACTCTTGGCCCTAGACATAGTAGAGAGAGTGTATCCCAGCTTATTGACTCACATGGGGTTTTACAGACAGAGCCTGATGACGTCTTACGCATAGCTTCAGATTTCTATGCCACCCTCCTTACTGCTGATCCTGAGACACACGATAGAGAGGATGCTAGACAGGCTATTTGGCAGAGTATCCCTGTGTTGGTGAATCCGGATAGGCATGTTCTACTCGACGCACCTTTCACCAACACAGTTCAGGACTGCACTTTCAGCCCTTCACAAGGGCAAGTGCCCAGGTTCAGATGGCCTCACCCCGTCTTTTTTCATTGCATTATGATTGGAGACTATATTACTTCAGCCATGCAGGCCATTTGGGACTATGGCGAGATGCCTGGGTCGCTTACAGAGGGTCTCATCCACCTTATCCCAAAAGGAGGTAGCAGAAATTTAGTGTCCCAGTGGAGGCCTATCACACTTCTGGGGACTTGTTACAAGATTCTGGCCAAGGCTATCAGCCTCCGATTGCAGCCACTTCTCCCTGATCTTATTCATGACACTCAGACGGGATTTGTGCATGGCAGAAGTATTTTTGATAACATTTTTTCTTTCTGGGAAGCTTCAGAGTGGGCCATGCAGAGTGGCCAGAATCTTGCCATTCTACTATTGGATTTTGAGAAAGCTTATGACAGAGTAGATTGGGGTTTTTCGGAGGGCACCCTTCTACGCTTTGGATTCACTGATGTTTGGATCAGAGGTGTTTACTCCTTGTATAGATCAGCCCATAGCCAGGTACTTATTGGTGGGGTAAGGGGTGAGAGATTTCAGATTTCGAGATCAGTCCGTCAGGGATGCCCCCTTGCTCCTTTCCTTTTTTTGTTCGTGGCCGAAGCTATGAGTATCTATGTTAGATCTCAAGCTGACATCTTTGGGCTGAGACTTTCCATCAGAAGAGAAGAGGAGCTACTTGACAGTGAGTTGGCTGATGACACAGCAATTTATTTGGATGCCTCTCCACAGACGCTCACTTCTTTCAGGACAGCATTGGATTTATTTTGCTTGGCGGCAGGGGCGCAGATAAATTGGCATAAATTTGGATCAGTGATGAGGACACTCCAGTTTGGGGGCTTGACATAGGGTTCACTTGGGTTCAGAGGGGTGTGCCTATCAGGTATTTGGGCTGCCAGGTCGGCTTGGGTATTTCTACCACGCAGCAGTTTGCTCCCGTGTTGGAGAGCATCAGAAGGAAGCTTCTCTTTTGGAGCTCAGCCAAGCTGGATCTTGCCTCTAGAGTTGTGGTGATCAACCAGGTCCTCTTGGCCACAGCCTGGTTTGTATGTTCATGTTGGTGCCGTAGGGACTGCATCATTCAGCTCAGAAGACCGATCAGGAACTTTCTCTGGAGTGGGCTTGATGGCACAGCAGATGCCTTAGCCAGGGTGGCTTGGGAGACCCTCATCCTCCCTACACAGGATGGGGGTCTCAATATTATTGATCCAGAAGAGCTTTACTTTGCAAGATGGTGGTGCGAGGACTTATGCCAGGATAGGAACCGTGGAAGGACTTTCTTATCAGCAGCATACAGAGGTGCACACCTTCCTCAGGAGGAGACTGGATGAGCAGTGTTAGATGGATCTTCACCACAGCACACCTCAGGTCACCTTCGTCCCCTCTTATGGTTGCCATTCTGAAAGCTTGGGCCAGTTTCAGAAGCACTCTTCGGAGGATTCCTCCTTCCTTCCGGGAAGAGATTGATAGGCAACCCATCATGTGGAACGACATTATTTTAGATGATCTTGGCAGGCCACTGGGTGCCTCACTCTACATGCAGTGGGCCAGGTGGGAGAGGGGACCTGCTTCTTCTTTGGGATCTTGGAAAGCTTTCCGTAGGCTTTCAGAGGAAACCAAATCAAGGTTGACAGGACATCTCAGAGGGAGTGCAGGGAGGATCTTGCAGATTGAGGCAGCCCTTCCAGAGGTTTGGATAGACACAGATGATATGCCACTCACTTCCTCCACTTGGGCAGGTACTTTCTCGAGAGGCGGGGTTCCTCTTCAGGTCTTAGCTTTCCGAGATGCACAGGAGGATGCTTTGGTTTTTAGTGTCCAGGATGGTGGCAGATTGCTCAGGTCCACAGAGGACATCTTGCTTGAGTCTGCTTTTCAGCCTATCAGGGTTAGGTCCTTTGATGCAGGGATCAGATTCAGAGTGGTTCTTAGACCCTGACCCCTGGCTTCTCTCCACCGGATCTTGGAGGCTCTGGCTCTTTGGGGGAGTTCCCATCAGGTATTTACAGTGGGACCTCGGAGAGTGGGAGTGGATTGACGCAGGGCATCGAGAGAAGAGCATCCCCTTCTTTCGTTACACGGTCAGTAATGCCAGGAGATTTCAGCTCAGTAGTAGAGGTTGGAGACCCTCCAGAGTTCCTCATTGGGAGACTTTTGGTATTACTGCAGATCAACAGAGGTGCTTCTGGAAATCCCACAGGAATAGAAAGATCACTATCTTCTTTTGGCTTTCTATCCATGGAGGGATTGCAGTGAACCTTTGGAGGTCCAGATTCGGAGCCGACCCTACTTGCCCTCGTTGCCTTTCTGCTTCGGAGTCTATTCAGCATTGCTTATGGGATTGTAGACAGGCGAGATTGATTTGGATGGGGATAGCCAGGATTTTCAGTCACTTTGCCCATTCCCCACTTTTTATGACTTGGGGCTCGGTGGCTTGGCTTTCTCTTATAGGACCTTAGGTTTTCTATGAGGGAGTTGACTCCTCTCGGGCCATTTCGGTTCGACGTCATCGGATTGAGTTCTGTTCGTTGGATGTGGTACCACACCGTCCTTTTACAGCTGTACACGCCTCTGTGGATACTTCTTGGGAGATTCTGGCGAGCATAGCAGCCTGGCATATCTGGAGAGCCAGATGCACAGAGGCTATGGAGGGTACTCAGGTTCATCCCTCGCACACATTGGCTAGTATCTGGACAGACATCGTACACACTCTGATGGCCGTCGTATGGACGGGTATGCAGGGGGACTCCCGTGCAGCCTCAGCTAGGAGGGCTTCTTTCTTCAGGGAATGGAAGGATTCTCCTTTCTTCTCTGAAACTACTACAGGGTTGAGATGGCACTTTCAGCCTCAGCCTTGGCTTTTTTCCACCTCACTCTGAGGGGTTTTTTAAATTTATCCTCATGATTTCATGATGTATTCCGCTTTGAGCTTGCTCTCGCGGGTTTTTGTCCTTACTTAATAGAAG
The DNA here is from genome assembly GCF_047967505.1 of Dipteris shenzhenensis. NCBI lineage: Eukaryota > Viridiplantae > Streptophyta > Polypodiopsida > Gleicheniales > Dipteridaceae > Dipteris > Dipteris shenzhenensis. The sequence continues at coordinate 10,218,425 of NC_141618.1, read as the reverse complement.
TCTTTTTCATGGAAAAAATATATATATATATATACACAATGAATAAATCAAAGGAAAGTTATTTGCATAATCATACATCATAGCTGCACTGTCCCTTTTATCCCTGTTTGGAATCGGCAACAATATTAATATTTGATTCTAAAATTGGCAGTGAATTAGGCATCGTGGAGGTGCCAATTGTGCCTCGAAAAAATCCCAATCTATGTCCCTTAATAGATTCTGGAAAAATTAATTTCTCGCACAAAAGAAAATTTGATTATTCCTTGTCCATGCTCAATTTATATTATCCTAACATTGTGGGAAAATCATTAGCATAGGAGAAACGAATCATACATGATGGCTGTACCATGCTAAGTAGAGAGTGGTATAGGATTGACGATGATTGACGATGGGGAACCTTGAAAAAAATAATTCGCTCAGGAAAAAAATCATTTGCCGATTTCCAAGGTAACCATGATCAATATACACAATGAGTAAATCACAGGAAAATTATTTGCATAATCATACATCATTTTTGCACTGTCCCTTTTATCTCTGTTTGGAATCGGCAACTAGTATTAATAATTGAATCTAAAATTGGCATTGAATTGGCCATCATGGAGGTGCCAATAGTGCCTGGGAAAAATCCCAATCTTTAATTTTTTGCACAAAAGAAAAATCTGATTATTGCTTGTCCATGCTCAATCTATAGTATCCTACCATTGTGGGAAAGTCATTAGCATGGGAGAAAAAATCATACATGATGGCTATACCATACTAAATAGAGATTGGTATAGGATTGACGATAGGGAACCTTGAAACAAAAACCGTTCTCTTAGGTAAAAAACCATTTGCCAATTTCCAAGTTAACTATGATCCATATGCACAATGAATAAATCACAGGAAATCATTTTCATTATCATAAATCAAACTGATATTAATATTTGATTCCAAAATTGGCATTGAATCGGACATCATGGAGGTGCCAAATGTGCTTGGGAAAAATCTGAAGTTTTCTTTTATATGTAAAGATTATGATTCAGATTAGAGTGATGCAAAAGGCATATTTGATGGTCTCATTTAATAGGACAGGGATTTTTATGTTTTCTTGTGGAATTCTGATCTGATTGAAGGGACATACAAATTTACGTAGAGTTACGGTACCTTGCCCCTAATGAGGCAAATCCCATGGGTATTAAATCTCAAAGATGAAGACAATCATCCAAATTTTAATTCATCCACAATACAGAGCAGTACCGAAATAGTATGATATACTTTTTTTTCCACAAAGTAGTAGAATTTACTTCTCCAACTTCAAACTTAAACCTAGCGACCTTAGAAACAAGGTGGCTGTATTCTACTCAATTGTATGCAGTTGTTTACATAAAAAAGTATGGAAAGAGTAATTTGGTAAGATGAGTATGCTGGCCAAAACAAATAAAGAGCCCTGCACAGAACAACATGATTCAAACCCACTAAGAAAAGAGACCAAACCACCCTAGTTTTATTTAAACCATTAAAACCTTAAAAAACCTTGACCTGAACTGCCTCGACTATTTCACCCACTCTTGAAAGAGCTGAGTAAATCACGTGCCTTTCCTAGCAGTACCAAGCAGAAAGCTTTAAACTTACTAACCACAGGCAATAACGTGTACGCCATATAAGGCTGCTAAGTCATAAGCAAGGGGTCTCCCTTGATTGATGAATTTGAGAGATCACAGTTGTACAAAATCCCAGACTTAAACCAAAGCTTCCCATTATATTTTGCCTCTAGTGAAAATGTTGAAGAAATGGAAGGAAATCAGCTGCTTTCTACTGGAACCTCAATGTAGGTATTGACATTTCCTTGCGATTTCAGATCAAATGGTGCCCCAGGATGCTGGTTTTCAGAGTGTAGCAGTTCTTAGTTTTGGAACACCCGTTTCTACCATTGCTGTTGCAAGCTATCCTTTGCATGTGGCTGTTGGCTACGTCAATGGTATGGTGAGTAAATGACTTGGCTTTTGCTTTGTACTCTATTTTGTTCCTTTTTGACACATTTTGAGCCCTACAATGCTTTATTCCATTTGGTTGAGCATAGTACTACAGGGAAATCATCCAAAAGGCAGTTTTGTGCAATATAATACCACCAACTACTTTCAAATGCTTACATGGCAGGTCCTGTTGTTTGACATTTGCTCGCGAACAATTCTCTTCCATGACACTGTTTTCTCTCATGCTTCACCACAAGTCATATCATTGGCCTTTGGTCCATCACTTATGAAGAGGGCTGAAACATCTGCTCAAACGGTTTCACAACCAGTATCTCCAAGCAGTGGACTGCAGTCAGAACCATTGATGCAAAGGGTCATTTTTGCTGTCGCGGAAGATGCATCAGTTGTAACTATGACTGCTAGTACTGGAAGGGCTCTTATTTCTAACTCATGGCATCCTGATCACCCTTCCAAAGCAGTATCTTTGCATTGCCTGGGTAAAGTTAAAACTTTGGGGCCTATTTGCAATAGAAATCATGTGTTAGTAAAGCAAGTAGTGGTATTGTTTGATTGTACCTTGTAAAAGAATGGAATTTCTGTATTTAGCAGACTAGGGGTTGTTTATTTACTTTGGGTGACAACGTGTTTCAAGCAGACAAAACTGGCAGAAATTTCTAGATTCTAGTGAGGCATCACAACATTATAAAATGTGATCCCTGATGTGGTATTGTTTGAGTGTACCTTGTAAAACAATGGAATTTTTGTATTTAGCAGACTAGGGGTTGTTTATATACTTTGGGCGACAATGTGTTTCAAGCAGACAAGAGTGGAAAAGTTCTACATTCTAGTGAGGCATTACAACATTATAAAATGTGATGCCTGAATTTACTTTATGGTTTGTACTTATGTTTGACAGCATGTAGTTTAATCTCTTGACAGAACTTTCATCTGAGCAAAGAGACATGAAGAAACATGTTGACTCTAAGCCGTCCTCGGAAGAGATGGTGGGTAAAGTTGATGGTTCAATGGCAATATCAGAGGCAGATCTATTGTCATGTTATCTGTTACTTTGCACTCAGAGCTGTGTCTACCTATACGATGTTTCAAACTCCCAGCAGGTTTGCACTAGCTGACATGATACCCATACAGATTAGGTGCTGTACAATGCAAGATTGTGATATGAATCTGAATTGTGCTCTAAAGATTCATGTTGTACCACAGGCAAGCTTCTTTCCTTTGAAAAAAACAAGCACTTCAATATCTTGCTGCTGGGCATCAACTTTTTTCAGCCAAAGCACAAATGCAAGTGGCCTTTCTCTGCTAGACAGCGCAGGATCACTGCAGATTTGGTAAAGAATTCATGTGCAGCATTCTGATTGAAAAATTCGTAGCTATCTTATATTTCCTTCAATTGTAAGAAGCATGATTTTTCTCCTTCTAAGTCTTACAGATACCTGTCTTCTCGTCTTGCTATACAATAAAAAGTGTCATTGTTGAATCAGGTCAATCCCAGACTTAAATATTGTGAAAGAAATTTCGCTGGCTGGAACATTTGGTTGGGAGACAAAATCTCCTGCAAATCTATCCAGAACAGTTGTGTGTTCTGACAATGGACACATGGCTTTGGTAAGTACCTCCTCAACAGTCTGCAAATGCAATATGTGAATTTTCTTGTTGTGAATCCTAGGTTTGCAGTAATTGTTTTTATTGTTCTGATACTTCCAAATTGACAGTTTTCGATTGTTTTTCAGTTTTGGTCTGAGCCTTTTAAATTTGTAATAGCTGCTCTCGTGCCTAAAAGTTCTATTGGGAAATAAATCGTAGTGCATTCTTGCAACCTTTCCAGACTGGTTTGTTATCAAATGCATGGGCTGATCATATCAGGCATGTGTCAAAGAAATGAAAGGGCGACGATAAGATGTTTATAATCTGCCTATGTGGATCCCCAAGCTCTCAAACCATCTGCATGTATGTGCATACAACACTTCTGTCACCCTTGGCTACCAAAGTCATGAATGCGGATAGGGCCAACCACAGTAGCTTGTGTTGCACCGTAGTGCAAGAGCCATACTCCTTGATGTGGTAGAGATAGAAGATAGCCTGCGTTGCCCTGTAGTGCAAGAGCCATCCTCCTTGATGTGGAAGAGATACGTGATAACTTGGAACGCTGCATCAAGTTGAAGTGGGGACGCTCCGAACTCAGAGGGGCTATTTGATGTGGGACTGAAGGCTTACTGTGGAGCATCCGTGACAGCAGGAGAACGTGAAGGCTCTTCATGCGAGCCCCATCTGTCTCTGATACTTCTGGCCTCTAGCAAGGGCTGCCATACATACCAGCTGGACGACCAAAGAGTCAAGAAAAGATTATCCCCTGCTCAGTCAGGCCTGCAATGCTGGTCGTATCGTGAAGATTGGGCTAGAGAAGAGAAACCCCAAGTATGTGTAGGATGAAACAATCTCCACCGGTAACCCTCTCTCTATGCCTGGCTGCTCGGGATGTATTGAAGATCATGGCCTTGGTTTAACCAAGGTTGACCTTCAAGTCATGTGTCTCGCGGCGGCAGAAAGTATGAAGTGCATCCAAGTGTCATTGAAGCCCCTCTACTGAGGATGAGAGTAAGACCATGTCATTTGTGTATAGGAGAATCTGGAGCAAGGATTTGGCTACGGAGCAGCCATCTTCCCTAGAGTCCCAATGAAAGTCTCAAGCTCGTCTATATTGAGGCGTGAACAACATTGGTCGTAATGGACAACCTTGTTTGACCCCAATAGTAATCATGATCTTCTTTGTCCACGTTGCACCTATCCGAGCCACCGAGACTCTCTCATAAAGTGCCATGATTGCCCAAGTGATCTCCTTGTGATACTCCAACTACCGTAGACGTCTGACGAGTCCAGCTTTCGGCACTGTGTCAAAAGCTTTGTAGAAATCTACAAAGCAACAATAAACCCTTTGTCTCCGTGACCTACCCCCTCAATGACCCCTTTGAGTGTGAGTATGTGATCCATGGTGGCGTGGTCTCTCCGAAAGCCCACTTGTCCCACAGCTCTTGAGTCCTAAAGCTGTGTGAATCGGCTAACCTATGTATTGAGCACTGATGCATAGATCTTGGACATGACATGCCCAATCATAATGGTCTCATAGTTTTTTGGGCTCATGGGATCTTCTACCTTGCAAATGGGGGTGATGGTGGTTTCAAGGGCCAAGGTGTGAGGGAAACTGGTGCAAACCACTTCATTAAAAATTTTGCTAGGATTCGGGCCAAAATGTTAATTCCATATGCAATGAACTCGGTACGTAGGCCCTCATGATCTTCACTCAGCCATTGTGAAGCCTTAGGGCTGCATGTTTGACACCACTGGCTATGAAAAGTATGCGATGTGGGGCATGGTGTGTGTAAGAGATCGAGTGCTGGTTGGTTAGGGACATCATATAGAGTGTGTGCATTAGAGTGCCAGAGTTTGGTGTCTGTGAGGGGGATGGGGCTTGCCGCTCAAAGAACTTATGCCAGAAGTCTCTAGAGTTGTTACTAAACAAAATGTTTATTAACTCTTGCTCGTTCTGGTAAATGAAAGCCTTTTTCTTCTGGCGTACTAGACAACGGTACTCACATATCGTCTCTGCCTCGCTAGGAAGATGATGCTTAGCCTCAAATTCGAGTTGTCGGCTTAAAACCTTACACTCGTTATCACCCTAGTTGTTATAGGGTATTGAGCCAAGATGTGGCAGGGTGTGAAGTAGGTGGTGTGTGGAAAAATGTGTAGAGCAGAGTCATGGGGAAAGCGTATGACCATCAGAGCGGCTTGGTCCTCTAGTTATGTGGTCTGTGTATGTAAGTAGAGTGGAGAGCTGTGCAAAGTACTCGGGTACGATGCTGTGATGAAAATATATGTCATGATAAGTATTGTGTGTGAGTGCTATTCATGTTTCCAAAGATCAACCCACATAGGCGTCCGAGATCCAATCTCCACCCAGCCATACACGATCAGCTCACACGTTTTTTTCAAAGATGTACCCAGCTTGGGTACGTAGCAATGCGTGTCACTTTCTTTCTTCGGGTGATCTCGATTGCATCCACGAAGCCCTTGAAGGTTCAATGCTAAACCTATCCAATTGCTAGGTACTAACCTGTGTGGATCAATAATGTTAGGCCGTCTTGGGTACTCCCATAATTTATTAGCCACCACACCCTTGCCCCCTAGGCACATGACTAACAAATTAACACAAACAAATATGCATGGAGGTCCACTAAACCTTCTAGTCATCTCCACGAGATCATTCTTGCGATCGGACTCCTATGCTTAATAGTAATGTTGTTCAACACTTGTGCAAACTTACGGAACAATTGTCCTGGAATTCGTATGGAATCATAGGTGACAATTTCTTATGCAAGTTGGCAATAATTTCTTCAGCAGCGTGCAAACAATCATGTGCAATTAACAAACGGATTCCCAATGCAAACTAACGACGATTTCCTTCATTCTCTCTTTTACTCTCTTCTCTCTCTGCACAACATAAGGGTCCAGAACCAACTTGGGCTGGACCCCCCCTTAAGATTCTTTATTTCATAAAAATGAAAAAGATCACAACACAAAACTTTAGCCTATAGCTGATTCGAGTTTTTGTGGAAAATCCAAGTACAAAGTAGATTCTAGCTCCCCACTTTAGGCAAGTGCCATGTGTCACATGTCTAGATACTATCTAAACCCATGCCATGGGTTGGGTCTTTTTGGGACCTTCTTAAGCCTATGGTCCATCCCTTTGGTGGGATTCTCCTTGGAAGTAGCTTTAGCTCCATAAAGATAAGGCATCTTTTCATCAAATTAATGTAGCACACCTCCATGGCGCCCATTAATTGTTAGCTCTTACATGCAAAATAAATGCTAGACTAATCCTAGTCTCTGTGGGCGTACCCACCAAGCAAACCGGTGCACACAAAAAGAAAGTACTTTGGTTGATCGAGGTCAACCCAATTAGACCGTGGTTAAGAACCTTGATCGAGATCAAAATATTTGATCTTAGTCAAATCTCTTGGACCATAGTCAGCTCAAAAAATGTTTGGTCGACCGTAGTTAACCCTCTTGGCCTAAACCAAGTCTTCCCTACGAAGTTAGGCCTTCTTGATTGAATTCAAGTGTCTTTAATTGAAGGCAATGCTTTGACCAATTAAAAGACTCTTTGAACTAAATAAAAAATATTTAGACTGGTCAAATTAGAGGTCAACTTTGTATTACTTGGTGACATCCCCTCGGCTTCTAATCAATTGACCTCAACTAAAAAGCCTCTTTGTAAATATCCAAAACTTATGGATATTCAAACAACATGTCTTCATCCATCCATTTGGCATTCAATGGCGAATAATTTTTGAACTTGACAAGGTACCAATAAGATACCTTGCCCTGAGGTCCCTTTAGTACCATATGATACACAATCTGCTCTAGCTGAAGGATCTCCTCCATCTCTTCCCACTTCGTATGAATCTTCCATTATAGGTTTTGTAGGTTTCAGCCCTTGATATTTTTTAAGAAGGCTCACATGAAAGGCATTGCAAATCTTCCAATGCTCTGGCAACTGCAATGTGTATGCTACCTCATTGATTTCATCTATGACCTGGAATGGGCCATCATACCTGGTAGACAGCTTAGCATACACTCTCTTTGCCTTAAAGGTTTCAAAGCCTGGCTTTTTCAAACTTTAAAAGTACCGAGTCACCTCGCTTCAGGTCTAGCTGTCTTCTATGCTTATCTGCAGCTTTCTTTTGTTTCTTCTATGATCTCTCTATTGCTGTCCGCACTTGGCTGAATGGTGTTTGGAGATCTTTGACATATTGATCAGCTGCAAATATCTCCTCTTTGGTCCTCGAGATTGGTGGCAGAATCACCTTTCCATATATGACCTCAAACAGGGCTTTATTTGTGGAGCTGTGAACTATATTATTGCATGCAAACCCCACGAGTGGAAGATACTTTTTCCAATTTGATTTTTGATCACTAGCATTTTAAAAGGTCTAGCATAGTTGAAGTTGCTACCTCACTTGGACCATCTGTTTGGGGATGGAAAGAAGAAGAAAAGTTGAGGTTCGTCCCCATGTTATCAAATAAATCTCTCCATAATAGGCTGGTCATCTTGGGATCTCTGTCACACTGACAATGGCATACCATGGTGCTTAAAAATCTGAGCCGTAAAAACTTTAGCGATTGGTCTAGTTTTATGGTTTTGTGTACTGGAATGAAATGGACCTATTTGCCGAATCTGTAAATAGTCTATATCCCATCATTCCCGGACTTTGATCGTGGCAAATCAAAGATATAGTCCATTTCTATACTTTCCCATGGTGTGTGAGGCACATGAAAAGGCATTTGAAGGCCAGGTGCCTTCCGTCTATGATACTTGACCTTCCAACAATAAGGCATTTTGTAACAAACTTGTGTATATCCTTACGCATGGCTGGCCAATAAACATACCTCTCCAAATCTTTAGTAGTAGCTGCAATACCTCTATGCCCAGCATATGAAGGTGCATGGCGTTCATCCAAAATCTTCTACCTCATATCTCGTGTGATGCACAAGCAGTCATTCCTATTTAGATAGTCATCTTTCATGGAGACTTGTCAACTGCCCCTCCTGCATTTGCTGCATTATCTCTCCAAAGTCTGAGTCACTGACATATTGCTCCGTCATCTCTTCAAGATCCCTATGGTAAGCAATGGTCACATTATTAACCTGGGGTCCTCAAGACAAGGCATTTGCCACTCTATTCTGAGCTCCCGGTGTATGGACAATCTGAAAATGATTACATAGATAGCATGTGCTTCTCTGAGAGCTTAGTCTGTGTCTGGAAGTATCTTAGACTTTGGTGACCAGTCTTAATAGTAAAATCTGTACCCAAGAGATAATGTTTCCATGTGTATATGGCATGTATCACAACTAGCAACTTCGCATGTGCCTTTCAGCATCTCGTAGTCTCCGGCATTCATAAGCCACTACATGACCATTCTAATGAAGTGCAACCCCAATACATTCTCTGCCAACATCATAATCCAAATCAAAGGGTTTGTACAAGTCAGGGACTACAAGGATTGGCCTTGTAGTCAACTTTCCTTTTGAGTGTACTAAATGCTGCCTTTTGTGGTTCAGCCCATTTGAAAGTTGCATTCTTCTTGGTCAAATCATGCAGTGGAGAAGCGATGTTTGCAAGTTCCTGATAAATCTTCTATAATGGGAACAGAGGCCCAAGAAGCTGTGTACTTCTTAGTAGGATCCATATGTATTCCTTTCTTGGTAATAATATGCCCCAGTTAATGGATCTCTTACAGGAAAAATGCTCAGCTTGCCAACTTACTGAAGGTAGGCTTGGTAATTATGCTCTATCCAATAATTGTGAATTGACAATTACAAGCATTTTCTACCCGTATAAAAAACAGGTGATGCATCTATACGCTTGGACAAACCCTCTTCAATTGCTACCCCTATTTGCAATTGTCGCAGGGTACTAGCGAGGCTCATAGTTGCTCCCATCATTAGGTTTGCCAATTTCTTTGGTGTTGGCTCGTATGTGATCAAACTTGGCCTTTATAGTCACGAACCACTCCATCACTAGACCCGTCTAGACCAACATAATGCAGCCCCACGCATGCTACAATTCTTCACCAATCGAAATGCGCTTAGAATCTCAATTTGGCTGGATAGTCGTCCGATGTAGCTAAGATGAGCGTGGATAGAAAGCACGTGTAGGTTCGAACACCAACAAGCAAACTTTGAGCAACGATTACTTGAATTAAGGACATTGCGTTTCCTATGTGCGCTCACAATTGAGTATGCGGACCATTCGCAAGCGCCAGACATCATGTGTAACCAAATTGCATTGCTCAGGTCCTCCGCTTGAACTTGGATTGTCAACCCCCTTGAGAGGGAGCGTGAACCATAAGTTTTGATACCAATGCAAACTTCCGGAACAATTCTCTTGCAATTCGTATGGAATCATAGGCAACAATTTCTTATGCAAGTTGGCGACAATTTCTTCAGTAGTGTGCAACAATTACGTGCAATTAACATAGGGATTCCCAATGCAAATTGAGGACGATTTCCTTCATTCTCTCTCACACTCTCTTCTCATTGCTCAGGTCCTCTGCTTGAACTCGGATCGTCAACCCCCTTGAGAGGGAGCGTGAACCATACGCTTTGATACCAATGCAAACTTCCGGAACAATTCTCTTGCAAGTCGTATGGAATCATAGGCAACAATTTCTTATGCAAGTTGGCGACAATTTCTTCAGTAGCGTGTAACAATTACGTGCAATTAACATAGGGATTCCCAATGCAAATTGACGATGATTTCCTTCATTCTCTCTCTTACTCTCTTCTCTCTCTGCACAACATAAGGGTCCAGAACCAACTTGGGCTGGACCCCCCCCCCTTAAGATTCTTTATTTCATAGAAATGAAAAAGATCACAATACAAAACTTTAGCCTACAACTGATTTCAGTTTTGTGAAAAATCCAAGTACAAAGGAGATTCTAGCTCCCCACTTCAAGCAAGTGCTGTATGTCACATTTATAGCTACTATCTAAACCCATGCCATGGGTTGGATCTTTCTGGGAGCTTCCTAAGCCTATGGTCCATTCCTTTGGTGGGATTCTCCTTGCAAGTAGCTTTAGCTCCATAAACATAGGGCATCTTTTCACCCCCCGCTCATAGTACGTGCAACAAATTAATGTAGCACACCACCATGGCACCCATTAATTGCTAGCTCTTGCATGCAAAATAAATGCTAGACTAATCCTAGTCTTTGTGGGTGTTCCCACCAAGCTAACTGGTGCACTCCAAAAAAGAAGTCCTTTGGTTGATCAGGGTCCACCCTGTTTGAGCGTTGTTAAGAACCTTAACGGAGATCAAAATACTTAACCCTAGTCAAATCTCTCTGACCGTAGTCAGCACAAAAGAACTTTGGTTGATTGTAGTCAACACTCTTGGCCTAAACCAAGGCTTTATGACCAAAGTCAGGCCTTCTTGATGGAAGTCAATTGTCTTTGACCAAAGTCAATGCTTAGACCAATTAAAATAACTCTTTGTACATATTTAAAATAAATAAAGAACCTTATGACTGGTCAAATTATAGGTCAACTTTGTATTTTGGCTTGGAGTATGTACAACTTGGTGACACTCGATAGTCGATACATAATCAAAGGTACTTCCTTTCTTTTTCTTTAATACTACTGTTGAAAAGAAAGGTGAGAAACTGGGTTGAATATGCCCCAACTTGAGGTATTCTTCCAATCATCGACGAATCTCAGCTTCTTCCATAAATTTCAGCCTTTAAGGCAGCCTATTTACAGATTCTACTCCAGGAATAAGTTGAATCTTATGTTGGACATTTCTTTTGGAAGGTAACCCGAATGGTAATTCATCTTTAACTCAACAGACAACAATGAAACAACAACTCACGTGGATTCTTTGAACATCCATAGTCGTGCTTGAGGAAAATAATTCTCACCTCGAAGAATATACAGCACACCATCCAATTCAAATTTGTAGGTGTGCTTCTACCAATCCACCACAGTATTTTTCTTGAAGTGCCACGCCATTTCAAGCACTACATTTGCGTGATCAACCTTGGTAATTTTAAAAAATAGCTTCTCTGCATAGTGCTTGATGGGTAACTCCAACTGTATGACCCTTTGGTCCCACATCTCAGTTGGACTTCCATCTGTCATTGCGGATTGTATAACAATAGTTAGATTGGCTAGTTTTCAGCTTCAGCCATTTTACAAGTTTGCAGTTAATAACATTGTGTTTTGATGGTAAGTTAAACATGATGCTTGGCAACAACGCCCCTTCATTTTTTACCTCCATTCCAGCAAATTCCAAATACGCTGTTGTTGTGGGTTTTGATGGGATATTATTGGGTGCATTCTTAAGGTTTTTAAAAACAGAAACACATAATAAAGCAATTTCTAACATGAGAGAAGGTCCCGCTAGCTGAATTTGACGCTCGTCCGTTTTTGCACCATTTTCTGAAATTACCATTTCAGCCATGCGGCAACTCTTATTTCTTGGGCAGTCCTTCTGCAATACATATGTACATACATACTTACATGTATGCATTCTGAAATTAACAATTCAGCCATGTGACTGCTTTTATTTTTTGGGCAGTCCTTACATAGACGTCTCTCTCTCTCTCTCTCTCTCTCTCTCTCTCTCTCTCATGGAGACTTACTCATGGAGCTTTTCGGAGGAGACTTACTCATGGAGATCTCGCCCCACCAGCCGCTCACCTCACCTTTGCTCAGATTTGTACTCTCATAGCAGGAGGCAGAGTCGATGGACAGGATTTCCAGTATTATTTTGGTTCTCAGACTCCGTGACACCTGGACTTGTATCTTTGCATTGGCATATTGTACTCATCCCCCCATTTTGCACCCAGGGGCGGTTTCCTTGCATCTAGTTTACTTTGTATTTAGGCTCAGATTTGACATTATGTACTTTCACTTGCATTGTATTGCGTAGCACTTAGATGATATTCGACGATGCCTCTTCTTTGTGGCACGTTGATTTTGTGCTATCTTGTATGCAGAGTTCTTGATGTCCCATGGGCCCATTTTGGCCTTTAATGGACAATAATACACTTTCTTTCTTTCTTTCTTTCTCTTTCCAAAGAAAGGTAAATTCTATTAATGCTTGAAAAAAACCATACAACCAGCTTCCACAAGGAGCTGTGATGAAAACAAGAAAGGAACTGGCTGCCGAGCTTCAAGGATGACACCCGTTTCCGGATCTCATGGCTTCTCACCTATAGAGATTTGGAAACAGGAGCTAGCAACCATGGTGTAGAAGAATACCTATCGGTCAAATCTATATACCCAGCAAATACCCCTCGCAGACAGAGTGTAAGCTTGCCGGCCAAATCTGGCGGAAGCGCTCCCGTCTCTCGACTGTCGCTCTCGAGCCTGGAGTACCGCGCTCCCAAATGGCGCACAAGGTGAACATGATATCTTGCCAAATGGTTACTAGGGTAGCCGTCGGAGAAATTTCCTACAAAGCCCAATAATGACACCGACTAAAAACTGCATGTAGTGTGGGGTAATGGTATATCTCCCAAACAACCAAAACTGCTTGCCAAAAGCAATGCTAGGAAATCGGGCACGAAGATAAGTTCTCAATCTTGAAAGAAAGTCACGGACAACTGGGCAAGTCTAGAGTAGATGAAGGGCTGTCTCCCTCGGATGTGAACAAGATGGACAAAGCGAAGAAGTAATGCACCTAGCAGCCAAGAAAGAACCCACTGGCAAAACACCAACCAAACGCCGCCATAATTAAAACCGTTGTCTAAGCGGGAGCTTACTGTTCCAAATACGGCCAAGACAAACCTTCCACCAATGCATGGTAGTGAGAATACGCCAGATAGGCCTGTGATGCATACCAAAAGAGAAACTTATCTTGGCCTGTGGAAAAGAAAGAGTAAGGCCCCTGTCATCCACCACATCATCCACTTGGAGATACCCAGTCAATGCAGAAAGTAGGCCTTCCTAGGCTGAAAATAAGCCAATGATGGATCAAAGACACGGCTCCAATGAATACTCTGCAAGTGGAGTGTATTTTCGGGATCTAGGGGACGACTTGACCAATGTAGATGTTCCAATAAAAGCTGCCAATCCCGAAGTAAGCAAGTAGAAAACGAATAGCATCTACAGGGTAACACGCACTTTTTTTTTTGTAAAACTGAAAAGCCATTCAGTAGGAATTTATATTCATAGATGCTCTAGATTGAAGCAGCTATTACTTAAACAAAAGCATCCTACAGGGTAACACACTTTTTTTCTTCTTGAAATCCATGCATCTTTATATTACAACGAAGCTCTCTCCAAAGTGGAGATCAGCGGGGGAAGCCCCAAAAAGTAAATAGAGGAACGAGCTGCTCTCCTCCCTGGCTGCCTCCCTGCTCCTAGCCTCTCCCTTCCCTCCCTCTGCCCCCCACAGCCCACCTCTCCCCTCCTCCTTCCCCTGCCTCCTTCCCACGCCCCCTCTCAGCCCCTCCCTGCCTCCTGCACTCTCTTCTCCTCCCCTCCCCCTCTTAGCCTCTCCCCACATCCTCCCTCCGCACCCTGTCAGCCCTGCCCTGTTACCTGCCCCCTCCTCTCCTCTCTGCCCCCTCCACACCTCCTTTCCCCGCCTCCGCTCCCCTCCTTGCCCCCCCTCAGCTTGTACCCTGCCTCCTCCCCCCTCATCCCTTGCCTGCCCCCCCTCTACCCCTACTCGCCTCCTTTCCCACCCCCCTCTCCCCCTCCCCGTGTCCTTCCCTGCCCCCTTTCCACCTTCCCCACCTCCTTCCCTTCTTTCCCTCTCAGCCCCCTCTCCTCCTTTTCCCCCCTCGGCCCCTCCCCGCCCCCTCTCTCTTTCCTCTCCTTTCTCTTCCCTCTCTCTACCCCCCCTCCCATCCTTCCATCCCTCTCCTTTTCTTGATTTTCCTTGCAGCAGGGTTGCCAGACGGAGCTTCATCCGTGTTTAAATTGCCCTTCCCACCTCGATTGGCGATAAATTTCTAATCAGCCAATCCTAACCCGCTTCCACCATCCGCGAAAACAGTCACATTCTCAGAAGACAAGTTGGGGCAGCTCAAGGAGGATGTAGAACTTGAAAGTTCTACCACTTTGATCGCACGCATCTATGGGTCTCACCCTTTGAGATTGCAATCCAGAGATTGGATGTTTGCAGCGCTCCCCTCAGACTTCACCCCTCAACTTAAAGATGCTCGCTTACTAGGGCGAGGTTATTTCCAAGTTGTTTTTGATTGACAAGAGGTTGCGAGCGCCATGCTCAAAGCTGGGTACCTACACTTGGGACAAAGAAAGATTTTCTTTGATCCATTTGTGCTAGGTTTTGACACTGCAGAGGAGGCCAAGTACGGTTCTCTTTTTTCGCCCGATTTTCTGGTCTCCCACAGGTTTACCATCGATTACTTCCATTGATTGGGGAGTACTTTGGTATTGTCGCTGAGATCCCCCCCTCCTTGGTTTGCCCACGATGGTTGCATAGGTGATTAATTTTGACGGGGTTCCTAGAGTTAGCGTCCTTTCGCCGGACCCTAATTTATCGGATGACATGTCATGCTTCAGCATCTGGATGGTTCTTTTTGTTGACAAAGAGTGGAGATTGCGGGCAGATAGGACCAGTGCAAGATGTGCAGGAACGTTGGGCATTTTGCAAGGCAATGCCCAAAAAAGAAGAAGAGGCCCAAAAAGCCTTCTGGTACAACAACTTCCCCTAGACCTCGACAGGGGGTGGTATGGGTTCAGCACCTCCTCCTCAACCTCGATAGGGTGTTGGTATAGTTCCAGCACCACCTCCTCGACCTCCGCAGGGTGTTGGTACAGCCCTTCACGTCAGAGTGCTCTTTCTCGACAGAGTGCTCCCTTAGTACCTCCACCTACTTCCATGGGACCTGCTGTCCCTAGATGGGTTTCGGTTCGTGTGCGGCCTTCACACCCTCCAGTTCAGGAGGCTGCTGGCCAAAACACCATCCCCTCTGCAGCTTTGAATATTATTGTTCTGGTTTCTTCCACTGATGTTGCACATCACTCGGTTCAGGATGCTAGTGCTGCAGCTGCAGCCCTGGCTACAGGTTCCCCCTTTGGCTCAACAGTAGCCCCTCCCCTTGGCCAGGTAGATATTTCTCCGGCTAGAGAGGCCCCTACAGCCTTTCAGGATCATGGCATTTCAGAGCAGCCCCTTCCCTCAGCTCCCCTCTTGGATAGAGGGAAAGGGGTTGTGTACACTGTTGATCCGCTTCCCTCTGAAGGGATTCTTTGCACCCCTATGACAGGTTTGGTTCATAGGAACTCTTTTGCAGCTGTGGCAGATCTCACAGACTTCTTGGAGGAGGACTTTGTGCCTTCCACTTTTGGTGAGACAGTGGTTGGGGTTCTTGTTGACAGGGTGTCTTCTTCCTTAGGTGGGATTGTTAGTTGGAACATACAGGGACTTGGTAGCGTCCCTCATCGCCGCCACAGAGTTGATCAGGAATTAGTTTCATCCAGGTGTTACTAGTGGCTCCATTGATGTCTTACTCATTTAGGAGCACAAGTTGGATGACAGAGATTGCACAAAGTCATGTAGATTACTTTCAGGCCACAGTTTTTGGTCACTTGCTTTGGGCACCAGGGGAGGTACATGCATTACAGTGTCGGACTCTTTTCTCCACCTGGTTGTTGGACACGGAGTGATCTTCCCCTCTAGAGCCCAATGGATTCTTCTTTTGATTGGGGGACGTAAGGTTAAATTCCTCAACCTCTACGCCCCCAATAATAGAGAGGATCGTGTCCTGTTCTGGAAGGAGTTGCTCTCCTGGGCCCCCATTGCAGATTTGTGGGTCATTGGAAGAGACTTCAACACGGTGGAGTTGCCCTTAGATAAAAAAGGAGGCAAAGAGGGCGGCATTCACTCTTTGGAGAGGGAAGCTTGGGATGCATTCCTCTTCAATTTTAGTGGCACAGATACTTGGTTTGATGATGCCTTTCACACTCAGTCATAGTCACTCCCGTTTTCCTAGTCGAATAGGAGGCTGCAAATGCCTATCCATGCATGGGTTGACCGTTTTTATGTTGATGATTGGGCCTTGGATAGAGGAGGTTCAGTTTGCATTGCCCCTAGGGTTTTCACTTTGAATCACTCTCCAGTGGTGCTGATGGTTTCTGAGCCACACTTGAGAGGTCGATACACTAGTATTAGGATTCCTAATGTCCTTTATGCAAACGAGGACCTCACAGAGGCAACTTTGTAGATCTGAGTTTCTCACTACTGTTATTACCTTTGTTTTAAGGAATAAAAATTCTGAAATTAAACTTGGTCTATTGCAACAAATGTTTTGATCATAATAATACATCTATTCATCATAGGTTATAGTAGCATCTTTGAAAAAACATATTTTGTCACCTTGGGCCCCTGCTCTACTCCTTAAGCTTTGGCTCGCTTGATAGATCTCTCCACATAGACTCTCGACCTTGCAATGCAAACTTAGCTTGGATCCTGCCTATGTAATACTTGGGCCTCATTTGAGCAATCAATAGAGCCACTCTAGATGAAGATTTGTTTCAATTAGTTTGTAAACATCTCATGGCATTGCTTTTTGATCCATTAGAAGGGTTCATTTGACAAAACATCTACTATTTTGTACCCGCTCCATTTCTTATGAAAACATAGCAACTCATAGATGATCTTTTCAATGTTCATTTTTGTTTTGTAGATTGAGGATGAGACCATGCTCTTCAGGTTTGCAAGGATATGCTCCCAAAGTTCTTTAATCATGACAATTTCTCCAATTTTTTTGGCAACTTAATACATACATAAAGCCTCTTTAAATGATGATTGTCGGATCACAATAGCAGCACTTGCCAAAAATATACTAGCAACAAAATGCCGCCAAACCACATCATCCACATGTAACCAAATGAAATGCATTTGATATATGAACAGCAAGATCTGGGCATGCCATCATCCATCTTCACCACAACAGGCACCTTGAGAACATTATTCAAGCAATCATTCTAGCCATAGTTCTAGCACTCAAGTAAGCATTGTGTGTAGGGTGCAATAATTCCAAGGTGGCTTATAAGTTATGCCTCATAGCGTTTTCTTTCAGGTGGAACCTATTGCAAAAGAGAAAGGCAAAGAAACACACATATAGGCCTTACGAAACTTCAGAGATGTCCTAATATACAGTTAATTTTGGGCGCCGCAGATTCTAATTTGGTGGAGAAACTCCTGAGCCAGAGGCCAACATTGTGAGCACTAAAAGAGGTCTGAGGGCTCGTGCATGGTGTGAAGTTGGTTTGAGAGGCCAAAGGCTACTTCCTCGTGTCTGCATACCTTGGTGAAAAGGTTGTGAGACTTCTTCAACTTCCGCAAGGGATAAAAACCATGGAAAAGGTAAGCAGCACTTGAAGCAAGAGATTAAAACCATGGATGACGCAAGCACCAATGTTTGGGAGTGGGTGGAAAATTCAAAAAAGATGGGCAGGCGTGTTCGGCAAGCCACATTATGATCAGTTCTTCTGTTGGTGCCATTACTAGGCTTTGTGGTCGTTATATCATGCTCGTAACATTTCATTGTACGAGCACTCTCGGTTGGATATTTACCATTTCTTCCGTTCCTTCTTGCATTGATCTCTCCAAGATGCGCATTCTCTTGGAGACCTTACTTTGGCTCGGTTAGAAGTCTTTTACCACTGTTTTTAATTCTGAGTAGTAGCTGTCTCATTTTGAGACAGCTGTGAATGTATATTTTTTCTAATGAATACTGCTTCTTACAAAAAAAGAGTGTGTGTGTGTGTGTCATTTCTTTTCTAGCAGCAGTCAGACAGCATGCTTTGGGACAGCACTATAGACCTTTATGGCATTTATTATCACAGATGCTCCATGATTTTCAGCCAGTCTCTCGTCTTGAGATTGTTGACCGGCTCAAGCACTAGCTGCTCTCCTCTCCTATCTGGATCAATGCATTTATCCTGAATAGCTTAGTGGATGTCCTGAAACATCCTTAGTACTCTTTTTCGGGGAATTCTCATTAGAGTATTTGAGTTTGAGATGTGATAATATCTTGACGGTTATATCCAAAGGGGATTAAGTATGCCATCAAAGGGACACCAGGCAGCTTCCCCATTTATAATGAATTTGTTTACATTATATAGATGATTGATCTTGAAGCATGACAATGACAATGCAATGCAAGGCTCATATGTTTCAAGGAAACATTGAACTGCTTTCTATTCAAACTAGCTTGTGCGATAAAGTTAATGTTTTTGGACACTCGAAGTATCTGGACATTTTACTACAGCAAATGTAACCTTAAAAGCTACAATTTCTATGCAAAGTTTTTTTTTAGAATTTACTATCTGTTTTGGCAGGTTAATGCAAATAGAGAGCTTACGTTTTTCTCATTACTTGCAAGCGATGATAGTTTGAGGTGAGTTTTTTGCATGTACATACATGATTATGCTTCACTGGAAGCACTTAGCCAGTGAGGTATATATTCATATAGACAGGGGATACGAGTTATTATATGTATGCTCATGCATGTTGTTATAATTCTAGGATTACAGATACCTCAACATGCTTCTTTGACAAGGATATTGCTGCTGCGGCTGATGCTGCCTTCAGGGCAGGATTGCATCCGGTAAAACGGAAGGTGATGGATTTCTTTTGGATATGTAGTTCTTACTTTCTCTGCAGATAGTCTGGTTTGCACATGGCATACTTATTTGACTACCTCTGAATTTACATTGTTATTGCAACAGAGTCAAATTCAAGAGTTTTTAGGAGGTGTATTGAAGGATTTGAAGGGAGGTGTGCTTAAAGAGCTTAAGGGAGGAATATCAAAGGAGATCATGGGAGGTTTGCTGAAAATTCCAAAGGGTGGCAAGGATCTGTCTGTTGACATAAATGCACCGGCTGATCTTTCTAGTGTTTTTGCGTCATCGCCTTTCACAGCACAACACCTAATCCCTGAGCTTGATAAGAAATCTCAGTCTGAAAGCACAGGATCAGTTGCTGTCAATGAACTAGACATTGGTATCCCTCCTAACGATAATCGATCATTACTTTGTTGCTGCATATTCATTGATGATGTTTTATTGAGTGTGTCCATAACAAAAAAGGTATATATCATATTTTGTGTGTTCTGCAAACATTCCATGTTTGTATTCATATAACTGAAACTTGCACACGTGTACGTTCCTTGTGAAGGCAGTTATGTTGGTAGCTGCTTCTCTCTTAATCACGTTATGTGCAAGTTTAAAAGCAGGCAAGAAGGCAGTTTGTGTGCTATATCAGGCTCATTGCTGTCTCTTGGAAAAATGATGGTGGTCCATCATAGCTAGAAGGATCTTGCTACGGAAATGGAGATTTGCAATTTTATACACACACAGACACACACATTTTTTTGTGAAACCACTGTATTTATATCAAGAAAAAGTTTTACAATGAGAATAGTATAAAGAAAAGACTATTTTGAAAAATCAAAAGCAGTGAGAAATCACCTCCAAAGACGATACATCCAAGACATCATGATGACAAGCATCATACAAAGACTACCTTAACGATGCTCTAAAAAACTCATAAGGTTGGAGCAATGGCTGCCCCAAGGCCACCTGATTCCTTTGCTTCCAATAGGTCCATAGTGCCTAGAATCTGGTCCAATGAAAAAAGAGAGTATAGGGCCTGAACTGTAGTAAGCCTGCCAAAGATCCAGAAATATTTCCTAAAATGATGATCAGGGAAACGCAGTCGAAGACAGTGGAAAATACGGTTCAAGAGAGCTCTGGATTGAGGACAAAGCCATAAAAGATGTGGAAAAATCTCAGAAGAACTGAAACACCTCAAACAATGAGGATTTGCAATCTTGTGCTTAGCCAAAGTCACACCCACTGAAAAAATGCCCACCAAACATCTCCAAAGAAACACACACACACACACACACACATTTTTTTTTGTGGCGCTTGAAAATACATGAACTGAAGTACACACTTTTTTTTTTAGTGAAAACTTTTGATTGATTATATTACAAGAGTAGCAACCTCAAAACGAGGCAGCCAAAAGTACATCAACTGAAAATCTCAGTGTATGCTAAATATACATCATAATCTATGCAGTGCGTCTAAAAGCAATCAAAGAAGGATTGCTGTAGAGAACGCTTAAAAAAACCAAACAAAGAAAATATGGGATCACCAAAGACTTTAGAGTTCTTGTCTATCCATAAAGTCCAGAGTGCCCAATAGCGAACCCAAACAAAGAAAAGATGAAACTCTGGTCTGGGTGGATGAAAACCAAAGAGCCAGAAAGACTTCCCAAAAAGACTAGTCGGGAATCTCGCTCGCAGGCGCTAGCGAAGATCGATGAACTCACGAGAACATGGACAAAACCAGAATAAATAAGGCACAATCTCCTGAGGACTCAAGCATTTGTGGCAATGAGCAAGAGCAATGTGTCTACGGGCCAACATTTGTCCAGATGGAAAAAGCACTCGCTAGAAGAAAACCTGCACACACTTTTTAAAATTTTTTTTGGGAAAAACCTGCGCGCGCACGCACACTTTTTTTTTTTTGGGTGAAAATATTGTTGCTTTTTTATTACAAGATGAGCATCCCAAAGCAGGATATGCTCAAAATACATCAAGCAAAGATGTCAATATATGACAAATATACATCCTGATCTGGAGACCCTGTTTGCAAACAATCATAAAACGATTGTTGCAAAGAGTGCTTGAAGAAAGAGTAAGCTGAGAAAGTCGGGTCACAAAAAACTCTATGATTTCTATCCTTCCACAGCGTCCAAAGTGCCCAATATCGAACCCATGAATCAAGGCAGTAGAAAATGGACAACCAGGTATTTTACCTTGAAACTTGCCAAGTACTACGTCCCATGTATCAACAAGCTAATGCCCAATGGAGGAAAAGAGAATACTGTGACAAAGAAGCTGAGAATCTGCCAAACATCCAGAAAAACCTCGAGAACCTGTGTGCAGGAAATCTGAGAGATAAAAAATAGGAGATCTTGTCCAGAAGGTCTCTAGAATATGAACAGAACCACAATAAATGCGAAATACTCTCAGGAGTAAGATGACATCTTGGACAAAGAGGAGAGGCAATCCTTCTTTGAGCCAATTTCACTCCCACTGGAAAAATACCAACAATACATCTCCAGAGAAAGAGTCTCTGCTTCAATGGCATTTTCAACTTCCATATCAATTTCAATTTTCCTTTCCAACAGTTAAAGACTTATTCAGATGCCAAAGAGAATTGGCATGATGCGCAATCCATGGAGGAGGTAATATCAATCGATAAGCTGTATGGAAGTCAATAGATGCAAAGGCTGAGAGGATAATCGTGGACTTGAAGACTGAAGATGCCAATCTTGAAGCCTGTCTCTTACTTCCAATGTTGGAATTGGAACCAAAGGGAGTAAGAGATCTACAATAGCTTTCCATATGGGTTTATGATGCATCCCAAGATTGTAGTGTTGGCATGCTGTCGGAAAAGAGAGAATATGCCCCTGAGTATCTACCACATCATCAATGAACCGGATGCCCAACTTCATGAGATTGTAAGCTATGATTGGTTGTTGTACAGCAAGAGGAGAGTAAAAAACAGCACTCCAATGAAGGCTTTCCATTCGAAGCGAGGAAGCTATAGAAGCAAGATGGGGAGACCATTTGATGCGAGAGAGCACTTTCTTCCAATCCTGAATCAAGGCAGTAGAAAATGGACAACCAGGGATTTTACCTTGAAACTTGCCAAGTACTACTTCCGATGGATCAACTAGCCAATGTCCATAAGCATTTGTGCGCATCTGACCACACAAAAATGCCAACATGATAGACCAAGGCTGCTCTTGCTGAAAAAAGGTCTTGAGCATAGTGATCTTTCTTGCCAACACATGAAATTTGATGTTTATAATTTTCAAACCACCATGCATTCTTGGTGAGCAAAGTAGGTCCATTTTGAGTAACCTTAAAGCTTTTTTATGAAGCTTAGTTTTTCAAAATATCTCCATGGCTTGAGATATAAAAGAAGAGAGATCTCGAGATGACCAATGTAATAAAGGAAGGTAAAACTGGACATAAGCTAGAACAATGGAATGGACAATTCGAAGCCGAACATGCAATGGCGAAGTGGAGATCTTCGAATATTCTAATTTGTCCTGAATTTTGGTCAATATCCAAGATATTTGTTGCTTATTTTTTATTTTCTAGCCAATTGGATAACCGAAATGTCTTACTATGTTTTCGGGATAAATAATTTGGCCAAAGGATAGCATGCTAGTTGCAATGCTTGAGAGGCAAGAGTTTTGATTTCTGAAAATTAATTTTTAGCCCAGCTGCCAACCCAAAATCAGAAAGGGTATCCATCAATAAGCGAAGGTCCAGAGGACTATTCTTTGGCATGAAGAATGAATCATCTGCATAAGCCTGTGCAATGAAGGGCCGTCAACCATGAATTTGAAGCCCCACTAACTGTCCAGTATCAACCAGATGATCCATATAAAGAAGCATCCACCTACATGACCAAAACATCTTAGCTGAATATTTTGCATATTCCATTGCGATGAGAGTATTGGAGATATTATCATGTATATTCCTTCTTGGAACAAAACCATATTGCTTGGGATGAAGTCTATCATGAAAGATATCCTTTATCCGATGAACCAACATTTTAGCAATAAGTTTATATATAACAGGCATCAAAGTGATGGGCCTCCAGTCATCCATAGTCTTGTGTGTGAGAGAGCTCCAGCTATGGCGACGATACCAGCCCCTAGCCGTCCCTGCTGGTGATCCCGACCTGTCCCTACTGCTGCCTACGGTCCGTTCTTCCTCCTGCGCTTGCTCGTTGTTATCAGACACTTTTGTAGAGCTCCCGTCTGGTCTCTTTTCCACTTCGTTTCAGCCTCCTGAAGCTCCCCGTTTGTGTGTGTGTGTTCCCTGCAGCTCTCTGTTTGTGTGTCTGTGAGCAAGACAATCTGCTCCACGTTTCGTTTGGACTGTGTGCAGCCTGTTCGCGGCCGTTAGCTCTGCTCGTTGAAAATTCGTCACCTGTTCGCCATCCTGTGTGCCCTCTCAAGCCACCAAGCACCTCGCTACGGGTTTCCTCTCAGATTCTGTCCACCCTTCCAGTGTGTTGGATTAGCTAGTTGTGCGTAAGGCAGTATCCCTGCAAGTTTTCTGTCGCAACAGGTTCGTCCTCTTGTGCGTAAGGCAGTATTCCAGCAAACTTTCTGTCGCAACAGGTCTCGTGCCCTTCTATCCAAATTCTGTGCCCCGCTGATATAGAGTTGCCGCCGTTTTTCTGATTTGACTCTTCCTACTGAATCGACTAGCTTCAATGGCAGAAACAAATAAGTATTATGTCAAGAGAGCGCTCTCTCCAAAACCTAAAAGACAATCAAGGGAGACTCTGTCCCCCATAGCTCCTTCATTTGAAGATGCTTCCTATGTGTTTGACATGTTGAATGAGGAATTTCAACAAAGTAGAAGAGAATGGATGCTACCTGCTCCGGAACTCACTTACAAAATGAAGTTGCCTTCTCTTGTGCATCCTTTGAAGAAGCTCTCTCAAACTGCAGTCATCATCTTTTTCCCAGGCAAAATACCCTCGGCTAATGATGTGGGACAATGGGTGAATTCCCTCCTAGGTGGATGCTATGTGGAAGGAGTCTATTTTGCCTCCCGAGGATTTTATGAAGTTCATCTCTTGGATGCCTTGACAAAACAAAAGATGCTGGAAATGTCTCCTTTATTTTTTGGTCGTCAAATGGTGCACATCATGCCTTGGTCTCCTAATAAGGACTATCAGAATCTCATCAAGCATCATTGCCCTGTATGGGTTGAAGTGGTTGATTTTTCAGATTACATGAGAACAGAGCTTCCTGGCTTACTGATGACATTGGGACAAGTGATCTGTCCCCCTCGTCCCACAGGTAATAAAAATCTTTTTTGCATCTTATGGGATACTGATAGACCAAGCCCTCCTTCTATTGCAGTTGAGATTGAGGGTGTTAATTTCGGAAAGAAATATTTCACTTTGAAATGGGGCATTTTTGCTGGAGCTTGTTTCTCTTGTCACAAGTTTGGGCACCTAGCTTCTGAGTGTCCCTCTATCCTTCATCCGCCTCCTCCAGCTGCCATTCCCCCGCCATCTTATAAAGGAGGTCAGAAGACATATGTGGAAAAGACTGAAGCCAAAGGAGCAAATCCTTCAGTTCATACAGGGAGCCAAGCCAATTCAGCTCAAAACAAGGATAAAGGAAAAAGCAAGCTAGTGGAAAATAATTCATCTAGGCTGTGCATTCTAGCCAGACATGATTTGCAGCCCTGGGTGGCATATAATGATCTTTGTGGCCGATGGATGATTATCCAATGCATGATCAATGGAGAGATTTTTGAAATTGGTTCCTTGTATGCCTCTCAAACTTCAGCTTCTAGAGCTCGAATGTGGGACTCCATAAAGCAATATCCTTGGTAGACAAATGCTATACTTTGTGGTGACTTTAATAGTTCTCCTCACTGGCAAGACAATACCACACATAAATCCCATATGCTGCCCTCTGAAATTCAGCAATGGGAACATATGATTTCATCACTTCGTACCGCAGATTTATGGACAGCAACTCACCCTTCAGTTTTGGGATTTACATATCATCATAATGCTTTTACAGAATATTGGGCCAGGCTTGATAGATGGTATCTTATTCATGCTCAGCAATATGATGATTATACATGTCAAATGTGGACTGACTATTCTCAACAACTATCTGATCACACTCCACTTTGGCTGACCTTTTCATTTGGCATGCCTCTAGATGACATGCAGCTCTCTTCAGTCAAACACTTACAGGTCAATCAATTATATCTTTCTCATGAAAAATTCCAGCAAATGATTAGATTGGCTTGTAGGCCATTGTTATCTCATGCTCAGGAGGATGCGGACTTTGCTTGGAACTCTTTTGTGCATCATATTCAAAATGTCATCAAGGAATATGGAAGATGTTACATGGCAGAAACCAGGCAGCATATCCAGTGGGCAAAATCATACAAGTAGTCCTTGGTACAGATTAGCCATCAAAGGTCTCTTTCTGCTTCTGAGCAGAGTTCATTGTCTTGTGCTTCTTCCATAATTGATGCTAATGATAAACGCAAGCTTTCCAAATGGCAGACAAGGGCTAGAGTTAAGCCTATGCTAGATAAGGGTTGTTCCTCAAAATCTTTCTTTTGAAATTTACATGCATATAGACAAAGTCAATCTATCATGAGAGTCAGGAAACCCGATGGTCTTTGGACCTAGACTTTATCTCAGCTAGAAAAACAATGTCTGGATCATTTTCAGCTTCTTTTTTCTCAGCCATCTTCTTCTACTCCTGAGGTTGAATTGGCTTGGAGTAGATTTATTGAGCTTGTTTCTCCTATTGTTTCTTTGCAAAAAGCTTCAATGCTGGAAATGTCTTTTTCACATATTGAATTGGATGAAGCCCTCAAACATTTGGGTAAACATAAATCCCTTGGCTGGGATGGTTTGACGGTTGAATTTTTTGTAGCTTTCTGGGCTGAATTGAAGGGTCCAATCTTGAAGCTCATTAATGTAGCCTGGCAGCATCAACATCTTCCTTCAGCTTGGAAGCATGGTCAGGTTAAGCTTGTGCCCAAAAAACCTCGAAGTGCATACACTTTTTTTTTTTTTTTTGGGTGAAACCAGTAACTATAAAATTAACATGAAATCAATGTACATGACATTAGACTCCAAAAGAGAGCCTAATGAAAGAACTGAAAAACAGTGAGAAAACACTTCAAGGCTAGTAGCATCCAAGTCCCTCGCAGCATAACTATCATATAAAGATTGCTTGAGGGACATTCTGAAGAAAGCATATGCCTGAGGAAATTGTTGTCCCATCCTAAAATGCAATCTCTGTGTGCAAATAGTCCATAGTACCCAAAAACGAGCCCAGTGAAAGAAAAGGAGGAATGGAGACATCTGAGATGAGAAGCATCCAAACATCCAGAAGAGTTTCCCGAATCTGATAGAGGGAAACCAGAGCCGCAACAAATGAGAGACATGAGTGATCAATATCCGAGAGTGCGGGCAAGACCATAACAAATGGGGAACTGTCTCACGGTGATGAGAGCAACAGGGGCAGGAAGAAGAAGCAATACGACGTGCTTCCAATTTCACCCCAATGGAAAAAGCTCCCACTATACATCTCCAAAAGAAAAGCCTATGTTTCAATGGCAATTTAGCTTTCCAAATTTTCTTGAGTTTTGATTGCCACCAAGATAAAGGCCTATCCAAATTCCAAAGAGTGTTGGCATGCTTATCAATCCATGGCGGTGGAAGAAGAAATCTGTAGACCATCAAGGATGTCAAATTATGCATTGAAAGTGAACAGGTAGCAGGAGACAAGGAAGTCAGATTCCAGTCCAGTAATCTATCCTGTATAAACAGCGGAGGAACAGGAACAAATGGCTGCAACATAGTTGTAAGTATTCTCCAAAGGGGCCTATGATGCAGACCCAAGGGGAATGTCCTGCAAGCTTGTGGAAATGAAAGCACATAACCATGTTGATCCACCACATCTCCGACAAATCTTATGCCCAATTTCATAAGATTATATGCTTTAATAGGTGCCTGTAAAGCAAGAGGCGATTCAAACACCTTGCTCCAATGGATGCTTTCCAAACGAAGAGAATTACCATGATGGGAGGAGGCACCTGACCATTTAGCATAAGAGAGAATTCTCTTCCAATCATGAATAAAAGCAATAGAAACAGGACAGCCAAGAATTTTCCCTTGAAATGTAGTCATGACTGCTTCCCAGTGATTTGTAATCCAATGCCCATATGCGTGAGACTTCATGTTTCCACACATAGCTGCTAACACAATAGCCCATGGCGGTTTTTGCTGAAAAAAATCAGCAATCATAGTGCTCTTTCTTGCCAACATATGAAACTGAAGATTGAGAATATTCAGTCCCCCATGAGTCTAAGGAGAACAAACAGACTGCATGGGAAGTAGTCGCAAAGCCTTTTTATGAGATTTACTTTTCCAAAATATCTCCATAGCCTGGGACATATAGGAAGCCAAATGCTTAAAAGACCAGTGAAGAAGAGGCAAATAAAATTGCACATATGCCATAATGATAGATTATACTATCCGAAGTCGAACATGTAAAGGCTAAGTTAACAAGTGCGAGTATTCCAGCTTCTTGTTAATCTTTTGAAGCACCCATTTAAGCTGTTGTTGAGGGGTAATATTCCAGCTAATGGGATACCCTAAATGCCTCATAATGGTATGGGAAGAAATAATGTGGCGTGGCCAGAGAAGTGCATGCCAATCAGCTTCTTTCAATGCTAGAAGATTCGATTTCTGAAAGTTGATATGCAGTCCAGCAGCTATGCCAACATCATCCAATGTATGCATCAAATGAGAGAGGTCACGTTGAGAATTCCTAGGCATGAAATATGAATCATCAGCGTATGCCTGTGCAAGAAACGGCTGTGCACCTAGAATTTGCAAGCCATGAAGCTGCCCAGCATCTACAAGATGGTCCATATGCAACAATAACGGATGAGTATCAAATGTAGCATAGCAGAATTCTTAGAACTCAGAGAAAGTAGATTAGGAATACGAAAAATCACTTTCAGTAGTGCTTACAGGTGTAAACAAAATTCTAAACTGAGTAAAACAGCCTGAAACCCAATTGCAATTCAAGAACAGGCTGGAACTATACTATACCTTCTGGCTTGTCCAGGCCTTGAAAATTTGAGAATAGCACGGCTAAAGCAGTATATAAGTGAGAATTCAGCAAACTGCCAGGTTAGGAAAAAGAGAGGGCAGTTACAGATCAGAAGTAGCAAGTAGGAGCAGCCCACAATGTCAAAATTGAGCATCAGAGGAAAAATCAATCGCAATTTATCAAGAAGGTGCTTTGGGAAACTGTTTTCCAGCACCTTCTCTTGCTGTGGAAATACTGTTGCAGGGATTTAGCAGGCTCAAAACTGCTCAAGGCTTCTCTTGGAAAATTCACAATCAAGGTGGGAGCTCTTGAGATCTGAAACAGGCTCTTGGGAAGCAAGAAGACTGCAGTGGAAGAGGAGAGAGCAAGAGACGAAAGAAAGAAAGAAATATTAACGTCCACAGGAGACCTCACAGGTCTATGGGACAAAATGCACACCACAATCATCATCAGTTAGAGATTGAGAGTCTATGGGGGAGTACAACAGCTCAGTCCCAAATTATTATAGCATAACTACATTCAAGTACTATATTAAGGGTGGTCTGAATAACATCAGTTTAAGACTGAGAGTCTTTGGGGTTAGGTTTGAAATCTCTAATGAGTGCTTGCCCGTCTTGATAAACTGCCCATTTACCTTCTTTCCTTGCTTCTTTCACTTTGATAAGTTCATTTGCACTTTGTTTGAGTTGGGTCAGAAGCTCTTCAGATATCCAAATCCTAGTACCCTTGAGCTTGTTGGTTTGTCTAAGGATCGTGGTTCTTAAAATCCTGCAGAATTGCATTGCTGTAGGACTTCTTGGATTACCTCTTGTCTGCCTTCATTCTTCATTTCTGAAACTTTCTTCTCCAGGGAAGCAATACGGAGCTTTGCATCTCTGAGTTCTTGTTGTGCTGTAGCGAGACCTACTGCTGCGGGAGCTAGGCAGCGCTGTGTGGGAGAGAGAGAGAGAGAGAGAGAGAGAGAGAGAGAGTTTATTAAAGTCTTCGGAAGACCGATGGGTCTATGAGATTGTGAGAAACCTGATACAATGAGCTGTGGTAGTGGAGCTACTAAACGAGCATCCACACCAATGCAGAATGCAAAAAATGCAAAATGGCAGTACTAAGTCCTAAGTACAACATAGTCATATCCCGACTATATATATCAATCTCAGCATCATCGTTGGCATGAGGGGGGGATGAGGTGGAGAGGCAGAGCGGAGAGGCTGAGAGAGAGAGAAAGAAAGAAAGAGAGAGAGAGAGTTTATCAAAGTCTTCGAAAAACCGATGGGTCTATGAGACTATGAAAAACCTGATACAATGAGCTGTGGTAGTAGAGCTACTAAATGAGCATCCACACCAATGCAACTAGGAAGCTGAAGCGATTTGCAAGAAGCCTAGCAAAAGGCCCCAAAACCGAATTGCACTTCTCCCTATATCCTTTAATCGAAAGCTTAAAGCTCTAAAAGCTAGGGATATGAATAAAGCAAGTTAGAAAGCTGTAAAGAGTACCAAAAAACTGTTTTCTAATTTATTAGACCTCAATTTAATACTTAATAAGCTATTCAAAAATAAAATAAATTTAGTAATCGGCTTAATTTTTAATAGTTTTTCCATGACCACTCAACCCATACACACAATTAATTAACAAGCAGGCGTGGAACAAATACGATCCTAGGTTTTCTAGGTTCACAACTTGACCTAGTCGACCCAAACTAAAAACCATCTCAATGTCCCTAACTAATGTGCATGTGAGTGATCATGGTGCTAATCCTAACACTCAAAGATTATGGGTTCTAAAGATCATCAGTACGTGATCTTGATTTGCTTTCATTAAGCCAAGCATCATTGCCGAATGAAGCCATTTGAAGGTGTCAGGAATAAACCATGGGTACTATAGATCCAATGGGTGTTATGAAACCCTTGTGGATGTGTGAAGTGTCATCAGTCTTATACTATTAGCTAGAGGGTGATCCAATAAGAATAGTCAAGCGACTCGCAACTTCTCTGATTTGAAGTCCGTCCCATGCAATAGCTTCCAGCATCGTGTCACTGGATGTGACTATTATGGATATAAAGATCCATTACCATACTAAAGATGGTGTAAGATAAGGTCGTTTAAAGATAGCTGAGTAAACCGTACTGAAGATGACAAATCACACTTGAATGTGATAGTGTAACACTGACGGTGACATGGTCTCACTGAAGGTGATATCGCCCTGTACTAAAGATAGCATTCAAAATGGTATGGTCACACTAAAGGCGACATGAGCTAGATAGCATACATGGTGATCAGCCATGATGAGCTCTGAATTGTAATTAACTATGTGCACATAATTTGTAGAAGATAACCAGCCACGATGTGACGGCAGTAAACATATGGACAGAGGAAAAATAAATGATAATAGGATATTTGAAGAGTTTGGTAGAGAAAGAGTGTAGGTTTGTTACATTCCTCCATTACCAAAACGGATTGTTCTCAACTAGCAACAACTTAGGTGGGGATACTCGACTGTAAAGCTTCCTCATAAGGCTGACAAATTTGTATTTCATGCTCTCTCAGCTGCTACCTTAGAAGCCACTGTCTTGACTCATTTGAAAGACAAATCCTGCAATGTCCAATTGGGACTTCACAACACATTACTTGCAAAAAAGGCATGCTTCAACCCACTTTCATCTACAAAACATGCATGTTCACATCTCTTACACTTTAGAGCCCTCAATGAAACTTGATGATGGATTGTATAAAGCAAAGGATAACCTGATTTATACATCAGGCATCAAGCATAGACAAAATCTGCCTTCAGCATGCAATAGCTGATATTGTGATGCATCATAAAAGGAAAAACAGACGATTCAGCAATCCTATCTTCCAATCATTGTTGTAAGCTTCACTTGGGGTTTGCGCCCTCATGGTTGAGCAATACTAGGAGAACCAAAGGAGAGTCGAGAAAGAGAGTAGCCTTGGCACCCAAGAAGCCACTACCCATGAAGCAACACGGAAGGCTAGTGTCTACACCTAAGGGACTGGCAATCAAGGCTATCTTCTCTACTTGAGATAGGGTGGTCAGAGAAACATTGGCAAGCCTTAGCCAAATGGCCCGTCAATGTGCAGCTTAGGCACCATCCTAGTGGTCATGAAACCTTCAGTCTCTAGCAAAACATACCTCCAGTAACAATTTCTAGCATTCAAACACCCCATACAAGGTTAGCCTTAGCTAATCCAGAGGTACAAAACTGATTTCCATTACCTAAGGTTTAAGGTATCCTAAGTGTTCAACCCTAAGACTGCCCTAGTTGTACCAAAGGTGCCTCATGTCCTAACTATGATACATGACCCTAGGTATCTTGACCTCCTTACCACTAGCCATGTTACGTACAAATTCGGACATAATAAGCATCACCTCCTCTAGAAGGGATTCATGGTCCTCCACAATCAAGCGTGTCTTTACTTCATCATTGGTGAGTGTTGAAGCCATTTTCGTAGGATTCTCCAAATTTGTTTTGAAACATGCACCAATGGAGCACAGAATGTCTTGGTCTTCCTTGGATGGGCCCGTTGAATGGAGCATAATCAGGAACTTTGGCACATGATGCGTCGATTTCATACTATTCACAGTGCACTCATGGTATGGTGGGATGGGGAAGACCAAATATGGACAAAGGAAACATAGGGATTTGGTCAACAAAGGCTTGGGTGATCTTTGGCAAAGTAAGTAGCAACAGGAACACCGCCTTCTCATTGTTGATCACCTCTTGGATGTGATCACCATTAAGCATCAAATGGACATGGATCCAATTTGTTTTTATGGGCAATGGCCAATGTGTTTATGGGCACTTTTCCTTCTAAGGTTTTTCTCACGTAGCTAGAGTTAGTAGTTGAGTGAGTTTTAACTCACCCTAGGCTCACCCTAGGGTTTTAGCATTTTATCATGTTTATAGTCCCCCCTCTTGTATCTCATTCTTACAACTTCAATTCATATCAGCTCCTCGTTTTGAGCTTCCTCCATCTCCAAACCTCACATTTGGTATCAGAGTAGGCTGCCCCTTGGTCTCCGGCCCCTCCCCGCTCCATTCCAAGCTTAGGTGCTCAGTTCTGTTCACATCTGTCACGAAGGACTGTGATTTTACTGTAAAAACCTTCACTTTTGTCCTTGCTATACTTTCTGTACCTGTTGTACTTCGTTGTACTTGTGTCCTTGTCAGGCTGCCTCTGATTTGAAGCTGGCTGACCAGCTTTCAAGGCATTTTTGACTGACTTTTGGGGCTGTTCCTCTGCTATACATCAAGTTTTCTACTGGCTGGACTTGTTTTCCTGCAGGAAACAGCATAATATCTCTGTTTTGCTACACACAAGATTCAAAAGGATTGTGTTTTCCTTGAGCAACCATTGCTTCTTGTACACTTCAGCAAGGAGGTAATCCTTGTGATAGATAGCAAGCATAGGCTAGGCCTATTGTACTAGTAGCACTTGTTTCCCCTTGTCAAGATCAGAGATGGGATGCTAGAGATGCCCAAGCTTCGCTCATTGCCTTGTTTGCTAAGAGGTTCCTTATACTTCATATCAAGCAAGGAATGAGGCCAAAATCTCTTTTGAGAGCTTCAGATAATGTTAAGATGTTGAAGGGTGACTCAATGTTAGATCATTTGACTAAGATCCAGGATCTTGGAGAATAGCTGCTGAACATTGATGAAGTCATACTTGATATTCAGCTTCTATCTATAACTCTAAATTCTTTGCCAAAGACTTGACTTTTCATACTTCTCTAAAGCTACTAGTAGTAAGGTTCCACTTACTTTGCAGGAACTTGTGGGGCTATTGTATTGCAAGAAGAACACACAAGGAAAATATCTCTATTAAAATACCTGATGATGATCAAGCCTTGTTGGCTAAAGGCAAAAATAAGCCTCACTTTGGTGGCTCTCAGTCTAGGAGTGATTCAGCTCAGCCATCAAAGAAGAATTCAGAAAATGCAGGTCAGCCCCAAGAAAAAGCTAAATGCCCTATTGCAAGGGCACCAAATTAGTGAATGCAGAAAAGGCTAGAGAAGTTGGAATGACAGTTTCAGACTCAAATGCAACCAAGGGTAGTGGACTTTGTTACAGGAGATTGGCTTTGTTGGTTTGCAGTTATGATGCCAACTATGAGGTCACCTCACTTAGTGTGAGTGATGCCTTAGATGTTGTATGGCACTTTCATGGTGGTGCTTCAAGGCACAATACTTCCAAGAAGAGTTTTTTTGCAGATTTGCAGCCCGCTCCTATTTGCAAAAGAGTGTCTTGTGCCAACAATTCTTCATATCCTGTGAAAGGAGTTGGGAGGATTTTGTTGTCATCAGTTGATGGGACTGATTTATGCCTTCAAGATGTGCCAGGGATAAAGAATAATTTACTTGGGGTGTCTTCTAGGCTTGGCTGTCATTTTTGAATATGGTAATTGTATTGCTAGGGATAGAGAAAAAGACTATCAAATAGTCACTATATGCACTTTAAATCAGGGTTTGTACCATCTGGGCAAACATGAGAGCAATCTATTGAATGCATGTGTGGTGACATTGATTGCAGAAATGAAAAATGCAGAATGATGGCATGCAAGAGTTGGCCATATGAACTACGGCAGTTGCAGTTAACCGTGGCAGTTGCAGTTGTTGTAGACACATGGAGAGAAAGTTACAACTCATGCATAGTGATATGTGTGGTCCCGTGAGGCACCATCTAGACTTTGTCACCTTCATAGATGATTTTTGCAGAGTTTCAGGGGTCTATCCTATGAAAGAAAAATATGATGTCTTTTAGTGCTTCAAGCAGTTTATTGCTATGGCTGAGAATAAGTCTGGGTGTAAAAAGCAGACTTTGAGAATGGCCAGAGGACGGGAGTGCATGTTAAATGCCTTTGAAGAATTCTTGAAGGAAAGAGGGAATATGCATTGGTGTACAGGCCCCTTATATACCTCAACAAAATGGTGTTGTTGAGAGAATGAATAGGTCTCTGGTGGAGATGGCTAGATACATGATCAAAGGGAAGAGGTTGCTACACTGATTTTGGTTGGAGGCAATAATGTGTACAGCACATGTTTTGAACAGATGCCCCACCAAGGCCTTCAGAACTGTGACTCCCTTTGAAGCTCGGTACAACAGAAACCCAAGGTGGACTACCTTAGGGTGTTTGGTTGTGCAGCCTATGCACATATGCCTAGTCAGTTGAGAAGCGAGCTGGATGATAAGGCAATTAATTGCAATTTTTTGTTGGCTATACTAGTGAGAGAACCGTCCCTACAATCCTCAGACAAGCAGGAATTTTGTCAGTAGAGATGTGATTTTTTGCAGAAAACTCATATCACTCCATGACTGATTGATAGACAGCTGCATACAGGCACTCAGGATGTGTTTGAAGGGTTGCTTCCACTAGCAATTAAGGCAATTTAGAGCAGCCGGTAGATTATCAGATTCAGCCTGCACGTGCTGGTGCACAGAAACCTTTGGATGCTCCAGGTCAGCAGCCTATCACACATGAGTATGTGAAGGAGGTTGTCAGACAAGAGAGGGCTTCTTTATAGGAAGCTAGGACAGTCCCTAGATGGCTGTTACAGACTCTGCAATACAGCAAACTTTCAGCTCTCCTCTCCAGTAGAACAATGGCTGGCTCAAGAGGAAGAAGTTGAGCAAACTTTATTGATTCAGCTTGGATGAGTTCATTGTATTATATAGAAGAACCAAGCAGTTTTGAGGATGCTCAAGACAATGAGCATTGGATGAGGGCCATGTAGTCAAAATTGGATTCTATCATAGAAAACAATACATGGGAAGTGGTGGATTTTCCCATGGGGAAGAAAGCTATTGGGACAAAGTGAGTTTACAAGATCAAAAGAAGATCTGATGGTACCATTGAGGT
The DNA here is from genome assembly GCF_047967505.1 of Dipteris shenzhenensis. NCBI lineage: Eukaryota > Viridiplantae > Streptophyta > Polypodiopsida > Gleicheniales > Dipteridaceae > Dipteris > Dipteris shenzhenensis. The sequence goes on along the minus strand of NC_141618.1, from coordinate 10,183,331 downwards.
ACAAGGCAAGGTTGGTTAGCAAGGGCTATTCTCAGCAGAAGGGGATAGATTATGATGAAACCTTTGCCCCCCACTTGCAAAAGACTCCCATCATGTGTGTTGTTTCATTGGCTGCTCATTTTGGTTGGAACTACATCAATGGGATATAAAAACAGCCTCTCTCAATGGGAACTTGTAGGAAGAACTGTATGTGAGTCAGCCTGTTGGTTTTCAGATGCCTGGTAAGGATTATAAAGTATGCAGACTCCATAAGGCACTTTATGGGCTGAAACAAACCCCACGGGCTTGGTATGAGAAAATCCATATAGTTTTTGTCAATTAGGGTCTTCAGAGTAATCCTGCTGCTGAGGGTTATCTTTATGTTAAGAAAGACAAGGATTTGTTGATTGTATGTGAATGATATGCTGCTCACAGGCACAAATGAAGAGAAAATTGCAAAATTCAAGGATCTTGAGCTACATTTGAGATGCCTGATTTCGGTTTGTAACACTATTGTTTGGGCATTGCATAAACACATAAAGGCATTGTGCTCAAACAGTCCAAATACATTCAAGAACTTTTAAAAAGGTCCAGTTTTCAAGACTACAAGCCTATTTCAACTTCATGGATCCCAGATTGAGGCTGTCCATGCATTATGCACATGAACCTTTGGAGGATGTATATAGTCAAGTTGTTGGATGCCTTATTTATCTATGCAATACCCATCCAGATATTCAATTCATTGTATCCCAGTTGAGCAGGTACATGCACAACCAAATGACACAGCATTGGTGTGTTGTAAAGCATGTTCTCATATATTTGTAGGGTACTCAGCCTCTTGGTCTGTTCTATGCCAATGGAGGTGACTGACTTACATGCTCTTAGTGATTCAGATTGGGATAGTGATTGTGATACTGTACATAACGTTAGTGGAAATTGTTTCTTTATTGGCAGTTCATGCATTTCTTGGTTGACCAAGACAATCCACTATAGTTATTTAGGAGGGTCAGGGGCATTCTTCTAAGGTTTTTCCCCTGACCACAGTCAATCGTTGAGTTAGCATTAAGTGAGTTTTAACTCACCCTAGGCTCTTCCTAAGGTTTTATCATGTTGATAGCCCTCTTATATCTCATTCTTTCAATGTAAATTCAGCTCAGCCCTCTTATATCTCATTCTTGCAACTTAAATTCAGCTCCACTTTTGTGAGCTTTCTCCATCTCCCAACCTCACAATCTCATTGCTTCCCTGTCTCGTAAGTCTTGGAGGACCTGTTGAACCTGTTGTTTGTTCTCCAATGAAAGGGAGGTCTAGATTGTAGTGGGATTCAAGGAAACCTCCATAAGAGCTCCTTTGGCCAAACACAATAAGTTCTTGAAGGCAGTTGAGTGGTGCAATGGGTGGGGTACCCAAGGATTGTGAGTGTCAAGAAGGCCCTGTGGGGGCCTTGACCTGTAGACGGGCCAAGGAGGGCCTTGAGAAGGCCATGGACCAGGCAGAGGGCACTGCAAAGGGCTGCTAGCAGATGGGCAAACTGCAAGAAGGGTTTGAGGCCCTGAGGGTGCTTGAGGGATACCGAGTAACCCAAAAGCGGGTCTAGAAGTGTTACGCTCAAGAGAGAGGTAACATGACCTCGGAAGGGTCAGTCGGCATTTTCCTTTAAAGGATCAATGTTTGTATTATATTTGTTTGGGCTTCATGTAAATTATCAAAAAGGAATAAAGGTCAAGGTCCTTGGTGAGGGTGATATGGCACTAGACTAGGTGGATCTAAGGCTAAGGGACCTAAATGCATGAAATGTGCCAAGGGGCAAATGGTTTTAATGATATCCCAAGAGAGGGGTAAATGATGCATTAAGGAGGGAACCTAGAATGAAGACATGTGACATACTAGATCCATCTAGGGAATTTTGGGGCTTGGTGGAATTTTGTAAGCAAGAGCTTTCACGTAACAAATAGAGAGCTTACTACCACCGAGGTTGGCTGGGAGGACAATTTTTGTGCCTGTGCTGGTGATTTGATAAAAAGCTAGGAGTAAGCAGGTTTGGATGTTTCATTTGGTATCAAAGCCGGTGAAGCGACCAAACTCTGTAAGTGTTGGTTGAAGACACCAAAAGTTGAGCGGAAATTGAGAAGAGCACCAATTTGTGGATGGCGAGGTGTTTTCAGAGTGAAGATGAGAACAAGATGGTGCCAATGCAGGCATTCTGATAGAAGCAACCCAATCTGTGGTGTCTGGCGAGCGGCAAGCCATCACAAGACGAGGAAAATACTCTACTAGCATCCATGATCGCGATTCAAAAGCGGAGCAAAGATTGTTGTCAGGAGCAGGCCTTTTCTTCTGCCTTTTTTTGGATGCATGCTGATTTCTGACCTTCTTCTCCCTGCTCATGTGCGAATGAAAACAGCTCTTGTTCGCCTAACGCACGTGCGTCGGTGTTAGCCTTTGCTTTGGTTTCCGTAATGGAATTCGAAAAGCTCAAGAAGAGTTTTTGTTTCTTTGTACAGCATTGGTAGAGCTAATTGATGATTCTTCGGGGAAGCTTTCTCCCTCTCAACGAAATTGGCCAACTCATGAATTAGAGTTGTATGCTGTTGTCCATGCTCTGAAAACGTGGAGACATTATTTGTATGGGTCAGAGTTTATATTGATGTTGATCGTGATACTCTGAAACATTTTTTGTAAACAACCTGACTTGAGAGGCTGCCAAGCTAGGTGGGCAGAACTCATGCAGGAGTTTGACTTGACGATTCGGTACCGAAGAGGGAAGGATAATAAAGTTACTGATGCGTTGTCACGCATTATGCATAATATGAGTTTCACGGTATTAGAGAGTGCTCTAATGATCGAGATTAGAGAAACTCAAAAGGTGGACGAGTTCGCGTCCAGAGCCTTTGGCCTAAGGCTCATGTATTCAAACCCGAGGAGAAGGATGACCTGGCATAAAGGCCAAACTTATGCAAGATATGCCATAAGGAATGGTATGCTGAAAAGAAATGGCAAGGTAGTAGTACCTAATCAGAATGATCTCAGGCAGAGAGTCATTCGACAATGCCATGATAGCCCATGTGTGGGACATCTAGGAGTCGAGAAGACATATGATCTCATGAAGCGAGATTTCTTTTGGCCAAAGATGAAAAAGCATATTCATGAATATGTGACACGTTTTTCGTGTGAGGTAAGTAAGGCAAAGCGGGTGAAGCCACCCGGACTTTTACAGCCCTTGGAGATACCACTGGGTAGGTGGGAGAGCATTTCCATGGACTTTATTGTAGGTCCGCCTACGACACAAGGGAGTTATTTTATCCTTGTGGTGGTTGATCGTCTTACCAAGATGGCTCACTTCATTGCAACTAGAGAGTCTGTCAGTGCCCCGCAAGTGGCGGATTTGTTTATTAGACATATATTTCGTTTGCATGGATTACCCAAATTCATAGTGTCAGACAGGGATGTCAAATTTACAGGTCATTTTTGGACTGCGGTGTTTGAGACACTAAGGAATGAGTAGTGGGGATCATCCAGAAACGGATGGTCAGATGGAAAGGATCAACCAAATTTTAGAGGATATGCTTAGAGCATATGTGTCATTGAGGCAACATACATGGGACAAGTGGTTGCCATTGTTAGAATTTGCCTACAATGATAGAAAACATTCATCTACAGGGTTCAGTCCGTTTGAGTTGAACTATGGTTATAGACCAGCGAATCCAACTATAGTTGGAATACCTCAGAAAGTGCCTAGTGCCGCGAACTTTGTGGTTCAGATGCGGGAGATGCTAGCATTTGCGAGAGCTAACATCCGCCAAGCTATGGATAGAGCTAAGGCGTATGTGGATGAAAACCGATCTGCTAGAGAATTTAAGGAGAAAAAGTTTTTCTCAGAGGTCCTTCGCACTCTGAGTCTTTGACTGCAGGAGAGTGTGCTAAGTTATCACCTCGATATTGTGGGCCATGGTTAATTCTAAAAAGAATAGGCAAGGTAGCCTATAAATTAGAATTGCCACAGGGTTGTAAGGTGCACCCAGTGTTTCATGTTTCTCGTTTAAAAAATTTTTTGCATACAGGTGACTCACTAATCGAGGGTGTTGTTTTGTTTCAGGAGATAGAGGATCATGCAAGACGCAAACCAACAGGAATCCTAGACCAAGGAACAATGCAAGTGCGCAATCGGAAGATACCCATGGTGTTGGTTGCATGGCACGGTTTACCTCAATCAGAAGCTACCTAGGAATCCGTATACCAGTTACGGAGAGTGTTCCCAGACTTTATTATCGAGGACGCTGATGCCTGAAGAGGGAAGGAATGTTACGCTCAAGAGAGAGGTAACATGACCTCGGAAGGGTCAATCGGCATTTTCCTTTAAAGGATCAATGTTTGTATTATATTTGTTTGGGCTTCATGTAAATGATAAAAAGGAATAAAGGTCAATGTCCTTGGTGAGGGTGACATGGCACTAGACTAGGTGGATCTAAGGCTGAGGGACCTAAATGCATGAAATGTGCCAAGGGGCAAATGGTTTTAATGATATCCCAAGAGAGGTAAATGATGCATTAAGGAGGGAACCTAGAATGAAGACATGTGGCATACTAGATCCATCTAGGGAATTTTGGGGCTTGGTGGAATTTTGTAAGCAAGAGCTTTCACATAACGAATTTTGAAGATAGAGAGCTTACTACCACCGAGGTTGGCTGGGAGGACAATCCTTGTGCCTGTGCCCGTGATTTGATGAAAAGCTAGGAGTAAGCAGGTTTGGATGTTTCAAGAAGCTTGGGGGAGGAAGGCGAAGCAGCCAGGCCACAAACAAAGTCCCAAACAAAGTCCTGGTAAATCAGAGGTGGACAATCTGAGGGGTGGGTGGGCAGCTCCAGGGTTAGCGATATGTAGGAAAGAGGTGCAGCAGAGATGGGCAAAATGAGGCAGTAGAGGTGGGCTGAAGGGAGGAGCACAGGTTACAATTTTCCCCCATATTTGTTCCTCTGTAGAAATTGAGGGTAGAAAAGCAGGGACAACTTGTTGCATTGACATGAAAAGCTTCAAGTGATGTAGGAGGTATTTGAGGTTTTTGAGGGTTAGCGATATGGAGGAAAGAGGTGCAGCAGAGATGGGCAAAATGAGGCAGTAGAGGTGGGCTGAAGGGAGGAGCACAGGGAGAGCACAGGTTACAATTTTCCCTCATATTTATTCCTCTGTAGAAATTGAGGGTAGAAAAGCAGGGACAACTTGTTGCATTGACATCAAAAGCTTCAAGTGATGTAGGAGGTATTTGAGGTTTTTGACTTGTGATTACCTTGTCTGGAAAATGCATAGTATAAACAACTCTCCCTCCCTTCTCCTTGAATATTGTTTTTCATTAAGCTGGATCAAATTATGACGGGGAACTTTGATTATCCATTAAAAGTTGGGAGTTTTACTATTGATATCATTAGGCGCTGTTTGTTTTCAATCATGTCCATCCTGTTTATGCAGATGACATTGATATAGAAGATGACGATGTCACATCTCAATATGTGGATTTTGGATCAGCAAGCGAAAATCTAGTTGCAAGTGTGAAAGGTTACTCATGTTCTATCTCTGTATCTTATGTGAAGATTTCACCCGGTTCACAAATCAGTTCCAAATGCATTTCCAAAGAACAGCTGGCTTGAATCATGTTCACATGGTTTATTTTCCATCTTTTGTATACCAGAGCTTAGAAGGTGGTTCTGAGCTATTAACGCAATGTCTTCGCTGGTTCTTCCTACACTATATCCATAGCGTGTTCATCCCTTGCCACAGTTGTAATGCACTTGACCGGTATAGTATGTCCCCTATGAAATAAATTTCATACTCAATAAGTGCTATAACGTGGCAGGAAAAGAAAAGATATCAGACACTTCAGATGATAGAACAAAGCTACTTGGTGAAGGAGAGGAAATCAGAAAACCAACAAAAAGAACTCCTGAAGAAATCAAGGCAAAATATGGTCACAGGTCATCAGGGGTGAGGTGTCTAGCTTTTTACTAGTAACACTTTTTGAGTGTTGTATGTTTATGTGTGAACTTCGAACCACAGTTTTTTAATAACCTTTTTTATTTCATTTTTACAGGAGGTCTCAGGTGCAGCTGGGCTCGCCAGGGATAAGCTACTGGAGCGGCAAGAAAAGCTTCAGGTGATATACATAAATTCGTGAACCCAGTGCGTTCACGACCACATGGTTGTGAGTCCCCTTTTTTGCAAACACATCAGAGGTTCACAATCATCGGTCGTCTATAGTGATTCATGACTCTAGATCCCTTTTTCATAATTATGCCCACGTGCAATAGATTTTTTATAACATCAGTGAACGTTAAAAATTCCCACGTCCATTTCCATGTATCTTCGGCATATTATCATATGTTCAGCCTGGATTATTAGAGGTCTGGATTGAACTTGGAATGCTCTTGTTAGATCTCATTGCCCTTTGAAAGTACATGTGGTTCTTCATATTGCATGGCTGATCTGTGGTGATGCTATCAGGCTCTCAGCAAGCGGACAGAGGAGATGCAGGAGGGAGCGGAAAATTTCGCTTCCATGGCACAAGAGCTTGCGAAGGCCATGGAAGGCAGAAAATGGTGGCAAATATGAGGTTCATTAATCAGTATCTTGGTCTTTGAATTTCAAGCACAGGAGCATCATTCCATTGTTTCCCTTCCCTATACATCCAGTAAAAAACTGCTATGTGAGAGGCTGGCAAAAAAGAGTGTAATATTAAAATTAAAATTCTATATCAGGGGAAAGGGTCTAAAATGGGGCACCCTAACCTGAGATAGATCTACAAGCATCAGGATGACACTGGATCCTTGGCAGCAGCATGATTGTCCATGCAAGCATAACCTGTAGAGAGTAAAGCCACTATTAATGGCTCTTCCATGGGGGAGGATGGGATATTGTATTTTGGTTATTGGGGTGTGCAAAATGATAGCCAGTTCTGCAGATTTTATCCCAATCAGTTGACCCCTACTATGATGGTCAAGTTCTAATCTCCAGATTGACATCGTACAAGATCTTATATTAAAAGGCTTCTTAATTCAACAAAAGGCAAGAGAGGTAAAATCTCTATCCGTTTCCTCTTTAATATTAAAAGTAGCATGGGATTTTTCATAGTTTTACACTTGGCATGTTTCAAAAATGCAAAGTAAATTTCCTCACGGAAGAATAACATCTGTGCTATGCTGTTCTGGTAGATCCAAATTTTCTGGTGTATAGCCTCTTGAAGTATTGTATCTATCTAGATAGAGCTCAGCACCCAAGAAGAAGAGGGTGGCTAGTGCGCTTTCATGTACATGCATTTTGAGACCGAATCTGCTCTGATGGTAGATATGGTCTCCATGCTCAATCTTCCTAAGATGAGGGTAAGCAATCTTGCTGCTATGACAGTGACATGGTGCGCGCCTACACCAGAATGTCATATTCATATCTTAGGAAGCCAATCCTGAATCAAGACTACAATCTTTGTTTTTTTTGTGGTAGGCTCCATGAACCTTCAGCATTTTGTGCATGCAAATGTTTTGCATTATGTTTGCGGAGGTATATTTTATAAAGTCCATGTATTGAAGGGGAGGGACGAGGATATCGGAGAAACATGGCACCATCTCCTGGAGGGAAGGCTACATAGTGCCTCAGCCCCCCCACGGTGGTATAGGCAGTTCTCCAGTGTATACATAGAGCCCTTGGCACGTTCTGCCCTAGGCATTACAGGGTGGGTCCTGGGGGTTTTCTATAGTCAAAGACAGGAAGATACAGAGGTAGATGTGTGGGCCTGGGGATGCAAGGGTGGCAGCTGTCTTTCTCCCGTTGCACTAGGAAACTTCACCATCTTTAGGTCTGGTTTCTACACTTCCGTACAGCCGTACCTCCGAGGTCACTCCCTCCTCTCCGTACCGCCGTACCTCTCTCTCCCCCCCCCTTAGCCTATCCGTCCCATACCTCCGTACCGCTCAGCCTCTCTGCCCGTACCTCCGTACCACTCAGCATCTCCGTACCTCCATACAGGCGCTCAGCCTCTCCGTACAGCTGCTCCTTGTACAATCTTTTTTTTTTGGTGAAAGCACATTACTATATTAACATAAAATCAATGTACATGACATTAGACTCCAAAGGAGAGCCCAATGGAAGAACTCAAAAACAGTGAGAGAACACTTCAAGGCTAGTAGCATCCAAGTCCCTTGCAGCAAAACTATCATATAAGGATTGCTTGAGGGACATTTTGAAGAAAATATATGCCTGAGGAAACTGTTGACCCATCCTGGAATGCAGTCTCTGTGTCCAAATGGTCCATAGTACCTCCTGCTCCTTGTACAATCACTCAGCCTCTCCCCATACCGTACAGCCGGTCCGTACCTAGTCCTAGTCCTCCCTAAACCCGAGTTGGGCTAAACTCCCAACCCAACCCGGGGGTTAGGTTAAGCTAGGGGGATAAACATACAGCCAATTATGGATTGGCCTACCCTCTCCTCCAAGTCACCCTCAACTCCCTCAACTCCTTCAACATCCATCAGGACTCGATACTGTACAGTTGCAGCCATGACACCCTCTCCATATGCACGGAATTACCAACAAGAAGGCTCAAAACGACCCATCCTCGGGCAATAGGATCAGATTTTTTGTCTGCAGCAGGCAATGAGAGAGCTACGATTGGAGCTGGCAGAAGTAAAGGCCCGACTTTTCATTCTGGAAGGGCCTGGTAAGCAGGCAGTAATTGATAAGGCTGTAAAATCTTGTAAGGATTCCCCCCCTACCCTGCAGCTAGTCTCTACAGTCAAAGATCTTGTTCACATTGAAGTACAAACTGCTAAGAAGGAAGTGATGGTGGAAGTGGACAACAAAGCAAGTATGATATTCAGGCAGAGATTAAAGAACATGATGCTAGATGTGATAATGCTGTGAAGATTAGAATAGGAGGCTCCCAGAAGATTGGTACAAAGAGAAGGACACATATAGTGAAATATTGACATTGATCAAAGCAAGCTTGCCCAACATTGAATGGGTAAATGATGATGAGCAGGATGATGACGACTCAAGGACAGCTTCTATTTTGCACTATAGAGGTCATGCAATCCTTACTCTGAAGTAAAAAGATATGCGGATCAAGCTTCTTCGACAATCTTACAAGTTGAAGGACACCAAAGTATGGATAGCAGAGGAGCTTACACAAGCTCAACTCAAGATTAAGGCAACTGAATTAGCTAAAGTCAGGGTTGCTAGAAAGGATGGAAAATGGGCAGTTTATTCTTGAAGGCGTAGCACTAATCAGAGAGTTTAAATCAAAACCAAAAGATTCTCAGTCTTAAACTAATGTATGGATGTTTACTCTTCATGTAGGTATTCTAAATAATATTGGTTGCTTTTTGCACTCCTTGGGAGCTGCCATGTGCCCTCCCTAAAGCAAATGTACTAGAGGGTTTCTTGTTGTTCCATAGACCTTTTGGTCTCCAGTTGACGTTAATAGACTTTCTTTCTTTTTTTTCATTTGTCCTTAAATGCCAAGTTAAGATTTTGAGTTTTGCCCAGTCCTTGTACCCCGCTTAGCTTGTCTTCTTACTTCAATGTAAATTTTTGTTTTATGAGAGCCTTGGATATCATGAGAGTGGCATCTCGTCTTGCACTCTTATTGAAGTTCTTAGGAGAGTCATGTACTAGAGCTCCTTAATAGGTGTAGTTGCTTGTTTGAAGATGACTTCCATCTTGTGACAGTGGTGTAGTTGCATCTTTTCAATGGATTTAGGGAAAGAAAAATAGTGGATCCCTTGAATTATTAAGCTAAGGAGTCTTGAGGGAATGGGGATCTAATAAGTTCAATGATGGAGGTCAGTGGGGAGGGGGTGTAAAAGAAACTAGGAGACAAGAGGCAGTGTAATCAAGTGAAGAGAGAAGGGAGGAGTGATAAATCCTTTTAGGTTACATCACGAAGAGGACGTGATGGGGAGGAAGAGTGAGGTATAAGTCCACAATCATAGCACCATAGACTAAAAGTTTTAGAACCCTTCTTGGCACAATAGCTATTTGAACTATGTTTTTGTCAAGTCTTCTCTCCTCCATAAGCTTCATTCCCCTTGAACTCCTTGTATCAGGTTTTTAAGAAAGGCTTCAGGTCACACAAGCTCGTAGTTTCTTCTCTTCAAGCCTTCATGTCTTAGAAACAATCAATGCTATCATTATATGTTTCTCACTCTTCACCTTGTAGTTTTGAGCAGTGAATTGGTTTCACGAGGGGTTGGCATTAAATACAATCTTTTTGTGCCTCTCAATAGTAAGGGGCACAAGAAGCACGCCATTGACATGTGTTAGGTCATTAAGGAGAGCATTGTGCTATAGACCCAAGTGGGTATCTTGGAAGTTGCTTGAGGACCAATTGAACACGAGGATGACAAGTTCAAGAAAGGGGGAGAAGATGATGACGAGACGAGGATGCCGAAGCAGGCCAAGGAGGAGCCTTTACTGTTGTGACAATTGATTATGTGCTAAAGATTTGAAGCTTGACCAATTAAGTTGGTAGCATAGGAGTTGTCATTGGGGAGGATGACCACATTTTGGTTACTTTATAGGGACTTGGTAGGGAATATAAGCCCTTGATACTTTTGTTGTAGTTAGAGCTATCTTTCCCAGCTCACTCCTCATCTTATCAATGAGAAGATGAGTCCCATGACTTCAGCAAGGCCAACCCCTCGTGAAACCAAAGTAGACCCAACGACAAACGAGCCAGGCTAGAGCCCCAAAGGGGGAGCAATTGCAAAAATAGGGATCATGAGAAGTGGACTGAAGGAAGAGGCCACACCACCAACAAACATGGTTGAAGTTCCTAAAATCATTAGGTGAAGCACACCACACAAAATGAAGTGGCTCGTCAGCAGTCGATGGCCATGATGGAAGGGAAACAAGTTGAACATGAGGCTTAGTACCAACTATGGCTTAAAGAACTAGCAGGTAGTAGCAATGGCCTTGAGCAATGGAAAAAGGAGGAGCTCCTCACCCATAGCATCCTTATGAAGAGCAAACCAAATGAGTTAGAGTGGCAACAAATCGAATGCGCCACCTTCGCTAATGAGAACAAGGTCGCAAGCTCAATGTAAGATGCAAGGAAGCCAAGTCATGATCACCTCACCCGTTGTGTTATCTATCACCATGAACATGGAGCAAGAGTGGAGTCATGCCACCAAACAACAAATTGACAGGGCAGAAAAGATTCACAAAACCAACGTTTCACACTATGGGAATACAATCAACATGGTGCAGTGCGAATTCACTCATGGGGAGAGCAAAAGAATTTGTAGTCTCAAAATCCAAAGGGATAGCTACTCCATGATGGGGAAGATATCAATTGTGGAATCCAATAGGATATTTTGGCAAAGAACAAAGAGGCAAAGGGCGAACTGAAGGTTGAACCCCTAGTGACTTCTTAGATTGAGTGGCCGAAGGACGTGGCAGGTGCATTGGCACCATGATCCCTGCACATTCAAGAAGTATTTTGTAGTCAACATGGAGTATTGATCAATCTATCCTTGGTGTGCCTGATCAAGAGTTCTATTACAAGACGTGAAAAGAGCATAAATCATTACACTAAAATGTGAAATTTAACCAAATTCTTATGTCACTCCAATTTTGGTAATCCTCACTCTTTTGGATATGACATACAATATTAATGCTAAGAACTTGAGCTTGCATTGTCTTTGACATCTCTTCCCAAAGGTCACCACAAGATGCACGCTAATTATAACAAAGAGAGGAGCATTCTGGATTATGTCTATACTTTTTGGGACCTTCTAGGATGGGACCGTGTGGAGAGTCCATTTCTCAGACGCTACGTTTCGAAAAGGCCTACTATAGCATGGATTGCAAGGGGATTGTATGGAGACTCCATTTCTTAGACTAGGATGTGGGGGATATTAGCCTTATATGTGAGCATCTCGAGATATATGTTGATATCCAATCACTTCAGGGAGGCCTTTTGCCTTCCACACTCTTTATGGTAGGGCATATCTAGTTAGATGTTGATATTTATTCACATGGGTAAAGCCTTTTGCCTTCCCCGTTCTCTATGGTAGGGCTACCCTCCGGTCCCCTTGTATTTGTTTTTGGAATAAGCATTGAGATATTTTTGTATATCATAGGGTGCAAGCTAAGCCAGGATGCATTATCTTTTGAGTTGGAAAGAGAAGAAGCTCTTGGACTCAATTTTTGTACATGACATAGCCTTATCTATAAAAGGATTAGTGGCTAGTTTGGATAGGTTGCTTCACTTGCTAGAGATATAATACCTATCATCTAGGACCAAGATCAAGTGAAATAAAGCACATGGATTTCTTACAAGGACAAAAGAAGTGGGTTGATCTTGGCTTGATATGGATACCTTGCGGCTAAACAACATCCTTGGACTCCTACGTGGGATTTGACATTTTGATAGAGCATCAGATAGCCCCAATTCTATAGAGTGTGAGCTAGAAGCCCCTTTACTAGAGCTAAGTCAAGCTATCATTGTAAAGATTTAGAAGTTAACCATGTCCTTTTGGACATCACTTGGTCTATCACATCATGCTCATGCTTCCATATAATTTATATGGGATAATAGTCTAGGAGATTGCTATGCAATTTTCTTTGGGTAGGGCTAGATGGCATGCTGAATATTGAAGTTAGAGTTGCTTGGAAAATGGTGACCATGTCACAAGTAAAGAATATCTTGGACACAATACACCAAGAGATGCAAAGTAGAGCCCTCTTGAGTAAAGCTTATTGTCAAAGGGATCACCCCAATCTTAGAGACCTAGAAGCTTCCTTGGAATCTCCTCATGCTTTAACAAGGGCTTTTTGGAAACACCCCTTACACATAGCAGGTTAGCAGTAGTTGTCACATCATTGGAGATCCCCTCTATGGGAAAGGGGTCACCCTTGATGAGGGGCCTATTGATGAGAATGTGGTCGCATCTATCAATTGGCCTCGTTTAGACCAGCTGACATCTTGTAGAGAGGAGTTCGAGCACCAACATTTGATTGGGCATCGAGAGTCTTATGACCAAGAGGGGTGCATGCATGGTCACCATACACACATTACCTAGGCCTTCTGTGATAGAGGACTTGCTTTTTTCATGGGATCTTGGATCTAGCTTCTAGAAAAACCTAAGGAGCAAGTTAAGGGGCAACTTAGTACACTATTATACCAAGAGGAGCCAGTCATAAGAGATGGTCATACAATGGATAATATTGGCACATCCATGTCAAACCTATGATCCAATAGACCCTTAGGTGGTTCAGCCAATTTTTAGGTTTGGGGTTCCATTTAGAGTCTTCTACACTGACAATATTACATTTCATTTGTCATACTCAATATTTTATAGCATTAGCCAAGGAGATTTTCTACATCTAGAGTTGAAGCCAAGAGACAAAGGCCTAATGATTAATTAAGAAGAGGCTTAGACTGGTTGGGCAACTAGAAGGAGTAGGGCCATTAGTTCAAGCCTTACAGAGATGAGCTCACCTGGTATTAGTTATGGCTATGGGAGGGTTGATTGCTCCAGGAGGTTCAATGGGTCCCTAAGGAGTAATTTTGGCCATTCAAGATCAAGCACTTAGAGAAGATCCAAGAGGTGACCTTCTTCTCATACACCACATACATCGGTAGATGGATACTACTAGATACTTCGTCTTAGAGCCTCTGACAAGAGAACCACTTGTTGGAGGAAATCATTACCATCTCTAGGCTAGCCTCCACTAAAGGATGATCTCATATTTCTTCTGGTTGGTGGCCCATGGTGGCCTACCCATTGACCCATGGCTAGTGCATGTGACAAAAGACATGACCTACCACCATTGTTGAGTGGCTAGAGACCTAGAGACAAGAGCACACTGCCTAGGGAGTTGATCCTTTCCAAAAGGAATCAATTATGCTCTCTCACGATTGCAACTAGGATGTAGAGGATCCATAGAGACTTTAGTAGGGTATTGTGTCTTGGCTGACAAAGCTCTCTCTATAGAAATGACATTGCCACCCTATTTGATAGAGGAGAGTAGGTCATAGACACTACATTCTTAATGCCTTTCCCTTGACTTGTTGGCACTCAAAGCTCTTGGATAGCATGGAAAGGGAACATTGCAAATTTATATGTATTACACAAGTCTAATGTTGGCACCTTCTTTGTATGTTTGATAATTTGAAGAGAAGATTAAAATCTTTTCAAGAACAATTCGGTGTTATGAAACACCTTTGATATTCGAATTAGCAATTTTAAATTATGACGACAACATGACTATGGTATTTCACGTTAAAATTCATACTCACAAAGTAGCTCCTGTCTTGACAGATCATACAATAATATACTAACATATCAATATCCAAAACATCTCATTTGTCTATGGTAAGGACATAGATATACACAAATTTGTCCATACACAAATTTGTCCTATCCTTACAATTAATATAGCTATGATGTCGACCCACATTTCCATTTGCCGTATCGCCCATGATGTATTTAATATCCTCTCTTAGTGTAAGTTTTGGATCTTTGAGGAGGTTGTAGGTCCTCAATCTTGAAAGATAAGAACAAAAAGTAATCCAAGAATCATGGCCATACTGTGGGCTATTGCACACCAAGAAGTCTTTCTTTGTTTTTACATTTGTATGTACAACTGATCCTAAAATTGTAGATCTCTTCACTTCAAATTGAAGGAATATAGAATCAATTGGTAGTAAGAGCTTGTGTTCCCATAAGCCATTCATCGTAGGGTCAAATTCAAGAATTATTTTATCCTCCACTTCTTTTGGCTAGTCATCAAAACACTACCCATAAAAGAAAGGACAAATTGTTATAAAAATTTTGGACAAAAATGAGAACTAAAGGGTGAATAAAGGAAATAAGTAAAATATGCACCACAAAGAAGCAATGATGAGCAATTACCATTATTAAGGATTTATTGTCTATCAATCGATGTGATGTTTGTAGATTTATTATGTATGCTTTTGAAAATTTTCTAGTGATTATGGATGAAGGTAACACAATTCTTGGGCATAAAAACATGCTTGCATATCACTTAAAGAATTTGGCCAGCTTATTCTATTTAGAGGTTTCCATTTTTGAAATATCCAAAGGTGTTGGTCCTAACTCAAGCTTTTTCCCTTCAGATTTTGTTGATTGTTCCTTATCTAGATTACAACAATATCCACTTTCACGTAGTGGGCAATCCTAAAAATGCTTGAACTAGACGATCTAAATCCACTTTCATGTAGTGGGCAATCCTAAAAATGCTTGAACTAGACGAACTAAATACTGACTTTGAAGTAGATTCCTCCAAGTACTCTTTGGTGTACTTAGTGGTAACCTCCTCCCACTTCAAAATTACATCTTTGAACACCTATACTGATGATGATTTATATGTAGTGGCTCATTGCCATAATGACCAAGCTTGCTATCTTGTAAAAGGTCGTTTGAAGTAATGATCATTTGAACATATTTTGAATTGCACTTCAGTTCAAAATATACCTACCTTGTGTACAAAACCGTCTATTACACAAAGTTGAGCGAGAGGACTTGCACGTACAGGTAGATTTGCCTTCAAGAGTTTTTGGCACTAGTTCATTAGACACTTATCGATTGCAATTACCATGTAGTGAATGTTTGGAATAGAGGGAAAGGGTGTATTTTAAAACCCAAACCTCATTTCTTTCGGTGGGGAGGGAGTGGGGGGCAACAAGAGGGAGAGGGAGAGTGACAATTCCTTGTTCCTAGAACATTTGGTAGATATGGCTAGAGAGTGTGTGGTAGGGAGAAGAAGGTTAATGAGAGAGGGATTGGAAGACTTGGGATGAAAGGGATTGCAAGAGTTGCAAGCATGAAAATATAGTAACGTGAAAGCAAAAAAGGGAAAATAAAGTGATGCACTCTAAGGTTAAAATGGTGGAGAGACCTAGAGCTTGCCATGTGTTAACTTAATTCCATACGCATTCGCTTTTGAGATGGACCACTTTTGGCTCGTTACTCAAGGTGATGATTGGCACAAGAGCGAATTCTAAGCATTTTTAAGGTTGAATATCCCTAACATTCAACCTAGGTAGAAAGAATTACTTGAGGACTTGAGCATTAATCTTTATCAAGATGGGCATCAATTGTGGTTCTCAAGTTTTATAAAGAATGATAATTGACATCAACAACTATCATATTTGGAAAGGTTGCATCAAAGACTTTCTTCTTGGCAAAAATATATTGTTAGCTTCAAGGATTCCTAAAATAATAGATGATAGGGAGAATCACAAAGTACTATACATTCTTACTGCTTATCTAAGTTGCAACATTTCCTCAGTGATGTTAAGTATTGCCTAACCTTAAGTAAATTATGATGGAAATATTGAACTTGATAAGCTCAACCAAAGAGTCAAAATCAGCAAACAAAAACAAAAAGAAAAAAAGGTGAATATCATCAAGGTAAAATCATATATGGTGATTCTACTTTCGAAGCCTTGGAGGATGTGGTGCAAACCCTTCAAAGCATGCACATATCACTTGAAAATCGCAAAATTGCAATTATTGCAAGAAAAAGTGCAATTGTTTAGATGTACTTACTACATTTTGTTTAGGAAGTGGGTAAAGACATGGATCAAATCAAAACAATGCTTCTAAAGTTTGAAAGATAAGGATGATGCACATTAAATTCAAAGGAAAAAGCAAACCCTTGCACAATTTACACAATCAAGGTTCCAACTTTCAAGGTCATTGCAATGAAATAAATGGAAACAAATCCAATAAAGGTTTTTTAAATCATAATTTCAATAGTCCCAACCAAGTTATGAACAAAAACAAACTTTGCAATGTTACATTGGTGACTAAGTTTAGATTGATATTGAAAGTCACTCAAGGTCGAGAGGTAATCAACACAAGTTCAAGCCGAAAAGATTATATGCAAATGTACTAGAGATAGGAGATAGCAGTCACATCACGTATAAATGAATGGAACTTTCATATCACTTATGTCTTCTACTAGAAGTATTGTGCCCTTTCATTTATGATGTATTGTTTGTTCCAACATTTACATCTTAAATGGGGCTAAGTTGGATATATTTCCAAAAGGTTCCATTGGAGGGCAATGGCCTCCAATGGTTCTTCATTTGTCGTGCCCTCATAATAGGATTTGACCTCTCTAGTCATGCCAACATGAGGAAAGGAAATCAATGTCATCAAGACTAACCAAACGATCATTTGGCAGTGTGTAAAGGGGTGACCATGGATGGGCACTTAACTTTAAAAACCCATAATGGACAGCTATTGTGAAATTGGGGCGCCCATTCAAGACTGCCTAGGACTTTTTGTGGGCGCCCACATGTTGGACTTTAGGTGCTAGGTCACCCTTTGGAAGTGTGTAAATAGCCTCTAATCCTCATTTTTTTTCTTGTGTAGGAGGGAGGTGTCCGTCTTGGAATCTTGGAAGAGGTGGAACGAAACATGGCCCCTCTTTTTCTATCTTTTGCTTGGAAAGGCTTCGAAGTTGTCTAGACTTGTGAATTGTAGGTAACTGTGTGGTGGCCTTGGAGAAAATGGTTGTTGGGAGTTGAAGAGGCTTTGTGGAGATAAAGAAGGCGCCGTAAGGAAACTCAGCTAGTTCGAGGCTGCCACAAATTTCCCCTGAAGATCCAACACGAATCAATGCTTATATGCTTCACACAGAGCTCCATTGAGTGCTTTAAGGTTTCCGCCAAGGATAGCCTAGTGTAGAACACGTAAGTAACACTTGGAGGTCTCAGAAGTGTGCCTGTAAGCAGCTAGTTCAAGGCGTGACACTATCATGGCCATCACTAGTAAAGGCTCGTGGAGCTGTAATTGTAGCTGTAATTGTGGAGGGAATTGGAGAGTTGCAAAAACCAACGTCTTGAAAGAGACCAAGAAGGCATATAGATCAGGTCGTGCAACTATCCAGTAATGACATTTTGCAAAATGGAATGGATGCATTGGAGTTGCAGAACTACATGTCAATTCCTTGAAACTGCTAAATGAAACAAAGGATGAAACACTTGTCTTCTACAAATTATGGGAAGGAAAATATTTCTCTTTCCACGCAAAGTATTCGTTGTTAGGAAAATTTTATACTGGTAATGTCAGAAGACACCTTACTTTTCTCTGTTTAAAAAAAGACAATTACCTTACTTGATGTCGAGTCATCATGACGTTATTCTAAATGTCAATGCAATCCTTCAGCATGAGAACGGTATATGAGCAGCCCATAAATATGAGCCAACATTACATTATCAGTAACAAAATCAACCCAATAACCACAGCAACACATCACCATCATAAGGAGTCGCTTCGCTTGTAGGCATCTATTGCAATCGGGGGATACAATTGCATTAGTTCCTTCTGATGATGGTAATACGTTAGCTAAATTGGAGCCTAAAGCAGGTTCTCCTCCGGTACTCTTCTCCTCTGAAGCATCTCCACCAACACCCTTTTCTTCATCCAAGTTAGGTTGGCAAGACGGCACATTCCGTATGATGGACAGAGCTATATCAGAAACCAGTCTGGATGAGCAAAAGAGAAAAAGGAAAAGGACAAGGTTCACTCCTAAGCAATTGAAAATACTAAATGAATTCGCAACAAGATCTGGATGGACCCTAGCTGGAGTCAGCAAGGATGAAGTAGACGCATTGTGTGCAGAAATTGGAATCCAAGCAAGAAAGAAAGAACCTTTATTTCTGCCTAAGTACACATGTAATCCTCGAAGCCAAGGGTGCCCATCGCCCACAATAGGTCACCCCCGTTTACAGTCTTCCGCTTCTCTCTCTGACTTTCGTCGGAAGCCTCACCCGTTATGAAGCTAATAAATTCAGAGACGCACTCTTGCAAACTTTCCTTCACGTCCTTGGAGATTTTGAGGTAGCGCGGTAAGCATGATCGGCCTGCCGTCTAATATGGACACTTAAAATTTCTTGGTGATAAAAAGAACGAATAGAATGTGCTTCTTATGAGAATCTGCACAAAAATTACAAGCTCGCAGCAACTACTGCGTAGGAGATAGCGCAACAACAACGAGCTGCATACTGGAACACTGTACACTGGGTTTCGTCATCACTCGTTCACAAAAACGTTTGGGCGTGACTTAACTGCCACACGGGCTGACGGGTAAGCTGTCATCTGGACGTTTGTGAATGCAAAAAGCTAAGGAGAAAAACAGCTTCAGCATTTCATTGGCTCGTCTCACATCCCCTGAGTTGTGGGCGGATGTATGTGAATCCAGCCTAAACTGGCTGAAGAAACATAGTATAACTTACCTTGACAGATTCTCATATATAACTACATATGTCATTGGCGCATTCTGTCCAGTTACGCAAAACGGATTTTTGAAAATGCATACATTTGGGATCTACATCCTTGAAAAGACAGCGTATTCAGATAAATTTGTAACTTTAGACTGGGGTTGCTCACAACGTCCAGCATCGCAGCTGATGGAACTCTATTCCGAAGTACAAAGGCAAGGAAAACGGCTGAAGCTACAACAACAGTGAACCTGGTGGCTCTAGAGGCTAGGCTTTGTGTGAGGAACTAGGGAGGACAAGCAAGAAGGCAAATGAACCAGACAATGACTGAAATGCGAGAGACTCAGTAAGTCTGTCTCACACGGCTATCATCATATATTGCAAGGAAGATTACATGTCAAGAACTGGTCGAGTCTAACAGACTCGCCCGTTTGTAACAACCACGATTACACGATCTGATTCCTCAGATGCTGAGTTGATTATCCACAATCCCCCCCTTAATGAAGCGTCCGAGGAATGGTAGTTAAACCAATGCCGGTGCGTAGAAATTCAAATCGATCTTTGGCGAATGGTTTGGTAAAGACATCAGCCAGCATGTCTTGAGTAGGGCAGTAGTGGAGTTTTAGAGCTCCACTTTGTACTAAATCACGAACGAAGGGGTATTGCAGATCTACGTGTTTGCTGCGTTTGTGGAAACATCCGTTTTTGCTTAAGCAAATACAACCATTGTTGTCGTTGTAGAGGATCGGTTTGGTGGTTGAATTCTGAGCTCGTTGGAGAGTGTTGTTAGCCAAACGTGTTCTTTTGTTGCTTGGCAGACAGCAATGTATTTTGCCTGTGTGGAAGATAGGGCTATGGACTTCTGTTTGGTGAGCAGAAAGGAGGTGTATGAATTGAGTTGTTGATCGGCGATCACCAGCCCAATGCTGAAGTCCAGGGTTAGTCATGACGTGTTACAGCCATTCCAATATCCCACAAGACTGCGATAGGGGATGGAAGACATTGCAGCACGTTCTTCATCAGTCCGGTCCTATCAAGGGGCACCTCGCCCTGGACCGGTGGGCAATGGGTCCACAGTTGTGGCACTCACACTCACCAGCCTCCAAGACTTGAACCCATGACCTGAGGGTTAACAACGTTTGATGCTCGCACTCGTGAAAATGCCACGTATAGCTGGCCATGGTTGAACACCAAGTACAGCCCCAAAATAGACAATGTTTGGCCCTGTGACTTGTTGATTGTCATGCCGGATGCCAATCGGATAGGAAATTGTCGTGTCCTCATGTCAAATGGAAGTTTAAGGTTGGTCGGAATGAACGTTCTATTACCAGCATTGGTATTGGTAATGATTTCAACTTCCAACACTTTCGTGTGAAACTCTTTGCATATCAACCATGTCCAAGTGCACAGACCCTGGCGAGGATTCAGATTGCGCAACAAACTTAAAGGAGCATTCCTTTTCAAAACCAATTGATGCGAGGGGTATCCACCACCAAGATCCAAACTGTTCATATACTCGACTGCAAATAAAAAAGAATCTCTCCCTGAGTTGTCCACTAAGTATGCGCTTAGGTAGTTTCTTTCGTCATCGGGCATTGCCTTCAATGTCGTAGCATCAATTGCATCAACCTCAAGGTTTCGAGGTGCAAGAATAGCATGCTCTTGAAAGTATGGTGCACAGTCCAGAACAGTTGCAAGCCCTCTATACACCCATCCAATGAGGCCTTCCATGGACTTTGTCTCTAAAAGCATCTGTGATGGAATCACAACAGTATCTTCTTTTGTACATCTGCTTATCCCATTGCCAATCTCCAAAACCCATTGCATGAACTCTTGCTCGATGGAGTTATCACCATTCCGAAGGACCTACATATTCTGCGTCAACTTCAATACTGTAGTGCGACCCCAAATCCTTGAGTGGCATAAGGTAGCATTGACAATATCCTCTCGTCCTGCCTTTGGAAGCACTGACAAGACTTGTCTTAAATCCCCCCCTCCCAACAACATAACCTTCCCACCAAAAAGTTGCTCATTCGACATGATATCACGCAATGTTCTGTCTAGTGCCTCGAAAGAAAACCGATGAGTCATGGGTGCCTCATCCCATATTATCAGCATAGCCATCTTCAAAACATTTGCGAGGTGACTATTAACCTTAATATTGCAGGTGCTAGTACCATCTAGCTCCAATGGCATCTTGAATCATGAGTGTGCCATGCGTCCATTGGCTAGTAGCAACAGTGCAATCCTAGAAGATGCACATGACAAAGCGATGTGCCCCCCCCCTTGCAACCAAGAGAGCAATCAATTGTAGAGAAATGTATTTCCAGACCCTCTTGGACCATCAAGGAAAAATACATCACCGCCATCTCCATGGATGCTTGCCAAAATTTGATCGAATGCAGCACGTTGGCAATGATTCAAGGACATTTCCATCCGCTGGGCAGACTGTGCTTCTTTCACCTCCTGGACCATCAAGGAAAAATACATCACCCCCATCTCCATAGACCCTTGCCAAAATTTGATCGAATGCAGCACGTTGGCAATGATTCAAGAACATTTTCATCCGCTGGGCAGACTGTGCTTCTTTCACACAATCAAACATTCTTTCTTCTTGCAATAAGTCATTTGTAGCCTCTGACAAAGATGTTCTTTTGACAGCAAGCATTCCGTCAAACTCAACCAACCTTTGCCCATGTTATTGAAGAATGTGCTCCAAGTACAATACATCCTTCTTTATTACCAGGGCACGATGATAAATTGAATTCTCCATACTTGATATCAATACATGAAAAAAATCATCCGAAAGCTCGGCGGAAAATCTTTCCCACAAAAGACCAAGAGACATTGGCTCGCAGAAAACCAGAATTGTGACAAACAGGTGTCTCGGCTGTGCATTATTTTGGTAAAACACAACCTCGAACGTGGATAACGACGAATACATCTCCTGTTAACCATGCAAGTCACCCTACAACATTTGCCCTTGCCCAGCATCATACGTGTCCCATCGGTTGTATTTACCATGTCCATCAACCCTTGGTAGACTTCTAAACATATGGAAGCTTGGTTGTTTCGTATCCATACCAACCTGGACTCTTCCACGCTACTATAGGCATCAACCATGTATGGCTGCAGCAATCTACCCCCACACAAAAGACATGCATTTGTATCATATCTCACTTGCAAACGGTATGCGTAGTACTGTCTCTTGGTGACACAACTCTATCTTTGTATCTCGTGCAATGGTGTGTGATTAGGAACATCACTATAGGGGATATTTAGATGCCAACCATCCTCCCCCCGAGGGAGCAAAAGAACATACATGAGAGGCATGTATGACCGGTGCAAATTAGATATTCTACTCACAACCCCATTGCGGCTAAAAATCTGAATGCCCCGATTTCCAATATCGAAGTCATGCCCTTGTCCTGGCATGATTGCAGCAACCTCACTAGCCATAGGAGCCTAGTAGGTCGAGAGGCTCTCACAAATAACCATCCTCATGTTTGTATGTGGATTTGTTCTCAGCACTTGCCTACTAGCCATGCCACCAATGCACTAGCATATGGATTGCACTCATGCATCATCCTCTGTAGCAACAACTCCAAAATGCCTGGATCCAAACTAGGCATCCCATTCAAATGGTGTTGTAGTTCATGATCAATATCATATACATACAATTGTGCAAAATGTGGCATCTCTTGGCTAGCCTCATCGAGCAACAAATCTCCGACCCAATGATACATACTACCATGGACCCGAAAGTTCTGTATACCCTATTCCTAGGGAACATTTGACCAACATGGGCTCCCAATGAACACTATTATAAGCCCTAATGTTCTTCTTAAACAAATTGCTTCCAGCATCATGTCCGTGCAGTAGAACTCTCAAAATATCTGATAGTTCTTCTAAGGGCAACAATGACACAACCAACTTTGCAATAGTTCTTTCCCACAACCTGATGCATATGCATTCACATCTCTTGTCTCCACAGTTGAGCCTAGCAAAAGCAGCATGTATGATCCATGGATCCGAGTGCATGAAGAGAAGGAGCAATGAAGATCAGTGGATACAAAGATGGGTGCTCTACATTATCCGTTAATGGAAATGTACACAAGATAGAGAGGCTCCCCCTTGAACCTAAAACCACACCCCTGTTGTGAACAACACGACTTCATGCTCTTAAATGAGAAGCATCCCTGGGGCATCCATTTGAGCAGTAGTTGTACCTATTACTGGAGCATGTTGATGCTCATTACCTACTATTGCTGAAGTATTGAGGTCCATTGTATTTTCAACAATGCACGCTGCATTACTCTGTCCATGCATCCGATTCTGTTGTCTGCAAAGGCCAACTTCTACATCCATAAATTTCACATCCGCCCTCATGCTTCTAGCACCTTGTGTTCTCGACCTTGTTCTTTGTATAGCATAAACGCGATGGGCCACCTGCGTTGAATCCATTTGAGTAGTTGTACCTCTATTAATGGAGCATGTTGATGCTCACTACCTACTGTTACTGAAGTATTGAGGTCTGTTGCATTTTCAACAATGCACGCTACATTATTGCATCCATGCATCTGATTTTATTGTCTGCAAAGGTTGACTTCTACACCCATAGATTCCACAGCCACCCTCATTCTAGCACCTTGTGGTTTTTACCTTGTTATTTGTATAGCATAAACGCGATGGGCCACCCGCAGTGAATCCAACAATCTTCTTCTATGAGACCTTACTGAATGCAACCTCTCCTCTATTTGTGTCACCATCTTCTATGTATATGAGAAATTGGACCCCCTTAGAAAGTATCCACTCAACCAACTACATAAGCAAAGGAAAAATAGCTTAATAAAATAACCCATGCATCATCCCTGACCATGAGACAATTGATGGATCTCAACCAATGTGCCCCGAGGAAGAAAATAATTTAGAAAGCAAGGAGCATGGGTAAATTAGCAAAGCCATCCTTTTCCCATCTATCTAAAATTGAGAGCTGACCATCTATGCATCACTCATAGTGTCCCATAACCAAGATTGAGTGTGTCGCCATCTTTTGGTAGGTGTAATGCTCCTATTTTGTCAACATATGAGCAAAATACAATACCATATATATATATATATATATATACACACACACACACACACACACACATAAAGTCAATATTAGAAATGGAAAAATCCCGATTTCCATAAGAAACAATCTCTAGGGCAAATCGTCGTTACAAAATAAAAGATTACAAATACTGTTTTGCAAATTAACGCTTTACAAAAAGTTGAAGTCCCACCTCATGGCTTAGATAATTTGTTGATATTTTTTAATTTTGAATTATTGAATCATTAACAAACATAACTTTAGAATCTACTATTCCTACCTTGCAAGAAGACTTGGAGACCTCTCACAAGAGTCTCGTAGGTGAAGCCTACATATATACTTGACATTGTCCCCACATAAATACAATTCCATATTATTTGCATAGATGACAAATTCACCATAGGAAACCCAACTCTCGATAAGGTTTGTGAATGTATCAATAATTTGTGACATGTGTAAATAAATGACCATCAAATGAAACACAAATAGCATACAAAAACCAAAGCTGATCTATCTAAAAACTCAAAATTGACCGTCTCAAGAAATGATGTCTATATGAATATATTCAAATGGAAATGTATAAGCATTGCATAAGCATTTATGTGAATACATGTTTTACTACATTACCCATGCATGCTAATGTTTGTGAATCTATGTAAAAGTCCATAGCATGTCAAAATAAGAAGTCCATAATGTCAATGATGATGCATGGAATCATATATGCATTGAACCATATGCAAAAAAGTACAAATAGTTGTGTATATCTCAAACAAAACTAAAATGGCAAGGAACAATCCGCAATTCAATATTAAATTAAATTGGCTTCCATTGCCATAGATATACTTCAAATGAAGGTAAGAAGCTAAAATATATTATTCTCATAAATAAAACTACATAAAATCCTTTGCAAAATAGGCACAAAAAATTGTCCTACTAAATAACTTAAGGGCGACCCAAGTACGGGAATCCCACAGAAGGATTTGGAGTTCCTAGAAAAAAGTGACACAGAAGCCTCAGGAGTATCGTAATTTTTATGGGTTATGACCTGCTCTATTTTATGGCTCATCCTAGTCATCAAAGAAGTTAGTCTATTTAAACCAATTTTGAACATTGACACCTCAGTGGATAGTAGCTGAACTTGTTCTTTCAGCTTATCAACTTGTAGTCTACACCCATTCTCACATACAACTGCCCCTTCTCCACCTCCCCCCAAATTCTGTCGCATCCACTGATTAGTGTCTTTCTCGCTATTCTCAATTTGAGAAATCCTTGCAATGAGAGTTCCCAGGAATTCTCCCATGTCCTCTGCTATCACTCCACCACCATTTGAATGCATTTCTCCCCATAAAGAGGCCATAAATCGTATGTTCATGGCACATGCATCCTTATTATGCTCACACATGACTTGAATGGACTGATTGTATTGGCTTGAATATGATAGGCTCCTACTTGCATGCTCGGTTGCATGGGTTGAAGCTCCCCCCCTTCTAAGTCATTTCGTTATAACAACAACACGACATTCACGGCTAGACTTAAATGCCTTAAAGGCAACATGGGAGCCTGATTTGCTCCTCTGGTTGAAGTCTCCGCCCTTGCAACAACTTGTTTTGTTGCACAAAGGCTGTGTGGCTCACAAAAGGATGACAAAACAAAATTAGAAATTGTGGAGGCCTCCACCCTTGCAGCTCGCTTCATTGCACGAAGGCTTTGTCGCCCATGAAAGAACGACTCCCCAACATTTGAAACAATGGTAGAAGTCATTTCTATAGCTACATCCAAAACAAAATAAAAAAACCTTTTCAAGTATGTATTGACTCAATTGTAAAATTGGATCACACTAGAGGCTTTGAAAGTTGTTATAGTCCAGAGACGTGAGAGAGACAGATAGAATCACTTCACATACACATAGATGGGCACTCTGATGTGTGTGTTGAATGAGTTGTGTGATTGCATATCATATTGAAGGCATGTCAGTCCTAAGCTTAGATGCTCATAATAAGAACTCCTTCCTGGAAAGCCTACGAAAACTAAACTGTCAAACTATCACAAAGTAATTTGCCAATGCCATGACACATGTGCAATGATACATATGCACTTCTACACATGCATAAATTTGGAGAATCACATCCCCTTGAAAGGCCTAAATTGTGTAAAGCCTTTGCGGGTTGTTATAAATACTTTTGCCATTGCACCTCTAAGCTTTCGTAAAACCACCCCTCAACTTTCATACATGGTTTTGCTTGTCTTATGCAAGGTTATGTAAAACTCAGCTGCATGGAGCACCTAGAGATGTGAAATTTCAGCTCATGGAGCACCGGCCAAAATTTTAGTCTCATTGAAAGACTCTAGGGGTGTACCTAAGGGCATTTTTTAAAATTGCAACAATATCTAGGCAAATGCATGTATGCCAATGCAGATGCATAAGCATATATGTCAATGTATGACACTTAGAATCCAAAGCGCCTAATGTCAAATGATGATGCATAACATCAAGTTCCATCATTCCGAAGCACCTAATGTCAGCGAGACGATGCATAACATCAAGGTCCAACACTCCATCACTACTCTCTCTCACTCTCTCTCTCTCTCTCTCTCTCTCTCTCTCTCTCTCTCTCTCTCTCTCTCTCTCTCTATCTATCTATCTATCTATCTATCTACCTGAAATGTTACCATAGAGCACTTTTCAAGACCAAAAGATTCCCAAATCGAAGATGGTCTTAAACCATGCAAATGTAGCAGCCCCCCTAGTTCTTGCCATAAAGAAAAATAAAGATTCCATAGACAACAATTGTTTATGTTACATGAACTACCCTCCCCCTGAACGAATGCCTATATTTTCTTACACGTGCGTGCATGGGGGGGGGGGGGGGGGAGAGAGAGAGAGATCTAATCAACCAACTACATAAGGATCTATGCCTCAGCAAGGAGAAATGGTTTAACTAAATTACACATGCATCATGCTCTGACCATGGGTTAACGGATGAATGTCAATCCAATGTACCCCAAGGAAGCAAATATAATGGACTTCTACATTGCAACATAATAAATCTTCGGTTATGAGATACATTCATTTGAGTAACAACATGAAATGTATGAAATTATGTAGTTTAACCTAGCACAATAGCGTGGGATTATTCCCTAGGAAAGTGTAATTAAGGATTAATCAACCAACTACATAAGGATCTATGCTTGGAAAATGGTTTAACTAATGCATCATGCTTAGACCTATGTATGCCACTTATGATTATCCATGCATCATGCTCAAACGATGAGACAATGTGCCCCAAAGAAAGTAAAGAATTCAAAAAGTGGAAAGCAAGTGCAAATAGTATGAAATAATAAACATCACCTACCTGAATAAACACAAGTAGTGTGGAGGAGGTAGTGGTGGTCGAACAATTGAGTCGAGTACCTGCAGGAAAAATAACCAAAGAAAAAAGGAAAAGTTATGTCAACCATACATGTTTTAGTTTCAAGCATATGTGTAATGGATCATATGTCTCATGTTTAGAGCATTTCATTACATTTTTTTATTTCCATGCATCATAAGTATTCAACCTTTGCAATAAATTTCATATTAGATGAAATCTCTGTTTGTCTGTCTGTCTGTCTATCTGTTTGTCTGTCTCTCCCTCCCTCTGCAAAAAAAGAAAAAATACCACCTCCCTACCCCTGGAGGTATGAAATTTTAGTTGCATGGAGTGCTTGCCAAAATTTTAGTCTCATTAAAAGAGCCTAGGGACCTACCTAAGGGCATTTTTTCAAATTGCAACAATATCTAAGCAAATGCATGCATGCCAATGCAAATGCATAAGCATATATGTCAATGTATGACACTTAGAATCCAAAGCGTCTAATGTCAGTGAGATGCAAGGTCCATCAATCCATCACTACTTTCTCTCTCTCTCTCTCTACCTAACTAAAATGTTACCATAGACCATAAAGCACTTTTCAAGACCAAAAGATTCCCAAATAAAAGCTTGTCTTAAACCATGCAAATGTAGCAGCCCCCCTAGTTCTTGCCAATAAAGCAAAGTAAAGCATCCCATAAACCACGATTGTCTATGTTACATGAGTTACCCTCCCCCCGAACGAATGCGTATATGTTCTTACACATTCACGCACGCATGAGAGAGAGAGAGAGGAACACCTCACATGGGTCTTGCATTCACACACAAATGTAAACATATATACATTTATATTCTCAAGGATATTTCTCTACCTATTTATCTATCCATATGTATATATAGTCATATATTTCTATGATATATGCATGTGTAGAGGTATGGTTGTTTAATTAGAAAAATGTCTTTTTTTGTTTACTCAAACCATGAGACAATGTGCCCCAAGGAAGCAAAGATTTCCAAACGTAGAAAGCAAGAGGAAATGGTAAAAAATAATCACCTACCTGATTAAACAAAAGTAGTGGAGAGAAGCTAGTGTTGGGTCCCCAACAACAGAATCGAGCACCTGCAAGAGAAACAACCAAAAAAAAAAACTAAAGCTAAGTGAACGATACATGTCTTAAGCATATGTGCAATGAATCATACGTCTTATGGTCAAAGCATTTTAGTACATTTTTATAAGCTCATGCAATGTAAGGATTCAAACCAAAGAAAAAAGGAAAAGTTACATCAACTATACATGTTTTAGTTTCAAGCATATGTGCAAAGAATCATATGTCTCATAGTAAGAGTATTTTATTACATTTTTTAATTTCCATGCATCATAATAATTCAACCTTTGCAATAAATTTCATAATAGATTAAATCTCTCTCTCTCTCTCTCTCTCTCTCTCTCTCTCTCTCTCTCTCTCTCTCAGTAGTCTACTGTTGCTTTGTAGACTTTAAGAAAGCATTTCACACAGTTCCACGAAAAACCTATGGGAAATATTGGAAAAGATCGAAGTCCCTCAGGAGATCAGAGAAGCCACATAGTCTATTCATCAATGAATTGGAAGAGTGGATGAGAACACACAGCGGAGAAGGTGTCCAGATTGCAGGCTATGCCCTCTTATTGCCTATTTATGCAGATGATGTAGTCTTCTTTGCAAAAAGCAAGAAAGAGATGGAAACACATTTGGATACACTAGGAAAATTATGCAAACACTCAGGAATGCAAGTCAACATATCCAAGACAAAAGTGGTGATTGACTTGGAATAAACAGGTTGATTTCACTTTTGAGGGGGAGCCTCTGGAAAGTGTCACTACATACAAATATTTGGGGTTGGAATTTGCAGACACTTACAAGTGGAATGCATGTGTGGAAAGAAGAATTATGGGAGGATTGAAAGCTTTATATAGCTTCCAAAACAAGTGCAAAAAGGCACACTTATGAAACTGGGAAATGAGAAAGTTTTTGTATACCATGCTTGTACAAACAGTGGTCCTTTATGGGTGTCCAACCTGGGCACCTGGGCTCTCTAGAGCTTATTGGAACCGAATAGAGACTTTGCATAAACGATTTCTCATAGGGGAGTTAAGGGTGAAGGCACAAACACCGTACCCCATCTTGTTGGCTGAGACAGGTATGATACTTCTCAAAGGAGAGGCACTATGCCAATTCATGGTATACCTCAACAAAGTTGGAAAGATGGATGCCAATAGGATATCACATAAAGCAATGGAAGCTATGCGAATCGCTGGATGGCACAAAGAGGGGCCGAAATGGATGGAATTATAGGGTATAACTGCTGTTGACATCCTCGAAGATGCATGTGAAATCAAGGAGTTAGTGACACAGAGAATGCTACTGAAGCTATGGCAAGAACTGGGGGCAAAAATACAGTTTTATAAGTAGGAATTCAATCCGATGGATAGCTATGGAATGCGGAAATACCTCGAGGAAGACGTATCAATATTTAAAAGACATTTAATCTGGAAAATTAGAACCAGATCACATGATCTCGAGGTGGAGAGGGGAAGATGGGCAAGACCCAGGGTACCAATAGAGGAAAGAGTATGTAAAATCTGCCCCGCAGGAGAAGTAGAAAATGAGCAGCATGTACTCCTAACATGTCGAGCATATGTGCAAATCAAAGAATGTTATAGGGGCAATAGAAGCAACCTGAAATTCCTACTGGAGTGGCCATCCAAAGAGCTAGGAAACTACATAAAGGAAATTTTAGAATATCGCAGCAAAGTACTTGGTCTAGCACATGGGCTAGCACAACAAGTACTCACTGCCTAGCACATTTATGCTTTTACTTATGCTATATTCTTTCAATGGATGTAAACAATCACTACATGTTGATAGTGCTCACTGTCCCATAGATCTTGAAGGGTCTCACGAGGATGCTAATACAATCATATCATATCATCTCTCTCTCTCTCTCTCTCTCTCTCTCTCTCTCTCTCTCTCTCTCTCTCTCTCTCTCTCTCTTTATCTAACTGAAATGTTACCATAGAACACTTTCAAGACCAAAAGATTCCCTAATCCAAGCTTGTCTTAAACCATGCAAATGTGGCA